>NW_026689763.1:192500-230000 GCF_943734765.1 Anopheles ziemanni | reverse complement strand
TCGCGGAGCTGCTGGCGCCGACGCTGGCTGTACTGGCGATGGTACTCCCGGTCGCGGTCCCGCCTCGCCTGCGTCTCCGGCGACACTGGTGGTGCGGGAGGTGTCTCCGCGAGTCTAGCGAGCTGTCGCTCCACGGTTTGCTGCCGCCTGGCTGCATTCCGGCGATCGTTGGCTGCCGCTCTCACGGCTCGCCTGGCCTCTGCAATCGCCACAGGTACTTCACGTTGTTGTGCCGCTGCTCGAGCTGCTCGCTCCTCGTTCCACTCATGTTGCAGTTCGGAGGTGATGCGCCTTGCGGCTTCCGCAATCAAACTCCAGTCCTCAGGTCCCCGGAGGAGGAACTGCCACATGGTGTCGGGATTCACGCTCTCCGGCTCGCTGCCTCGCCCGCGAAGAAACTCGGCTCGGACGCCAGCGAAACGAGGGCACTCGAACATCACGTGCTCGGCAGACTCGATGATGTCCGGGCACTGCGGGCACTCAGGGGACGAGGCGAATTCCTTATTGTGCAGGTACTCACGGAAAAATCCGTGCCCGGAAAGCACCTGACACAGATGGAAATTCACCTCTCCGTGTTTCCTTTGGTGCCACGCAGCTGGGTCGGGGAGAACTCGCCGGGTCCATCGGGCGAACCGTCCTCCCGTTCTGCCAACCTCGTCCCACTTGTCCTGCCACTGGTGGTATGTGGCGAGACGCTCCTGCTCCCGCATCTCTTTAGCCGACAGACCCCCAGGGTCGGCGTTCACTCTACGATGGTAGTAGCGTGCGTCCTCTTTTACCAACAGCGCTATTGGGATGGTACCCGCTATCACTGCGGCAGCGTCGTATGAGATTGTCCGGAATGCGAAGGATGCTCCGACCACAACCCTCTTCTGGACCCTCTCAAGCAGCCGTTGCTCCTCCCTGGTTTCAACACCCTCGTGCCACACCGGTGCACCGTAGCGGAGGATGCTGTTGACGACCGAAACCAGGAGGCGACGCTTCTTGCACTTTGGCCCACTGTGCCGTCGCATCAACAGTGCAAGTGCTGTCGCTACTCGAGAAGCCTTTTGAGTGACTTGCTTGACGTGCTCCGACCACTTAAGATTGTGTTTGATACGGACGCCTAGATATTTGATGTCGGTTGCCGAACGAAGAAGAACTCCGTTGATGTTAACCGGGATGTTCTTGTAATCCTTCTTCTTCTTCGACACCATCACAATATCCGTCTTAGCTGCGGCGAGCTCCAGCTGATGTTCGCGCATCCAGGCCACAACCCTATTCACAGACTCCTCCGCCAAACTCGCGGCCAGTGCTGGCGTGGGTCCTGGTGCCAGGAGCACGAGGTCGTCAGCGAAGGCGACGAGCTCTACACCGGCGGGCATGTCGATGGACAGGACGGCGTCATACATGGTGTTCCACAGCGTCGGACCGAGTATGGAACCCTGTGGGACTCCCGCCGACAATTCCCGGGTGACCGGACCGTCCGACGTCTCATAAACTAGCAGCCGTCCCCGAAACCAGCTTTCCAGTATCCGCTGCAGGCATGCCGGAACGTGCTTTTCTTGCAGTGCTTTGGCGATGGACCGCCAGCTCGCCGTGTTAAAAGCATTGCGTACATCCAATGACACCACCATCAGACACTTGTTAGCCCTCCGATCCGTCATTCGGTGGGCCATCGCGCGCTGGCCGGCCTCCTTAACACGTTCAATCGCCTGAATTGTAGACCTGCCCTTTCTGAATCCATACTGAGACGGCGACAGGCGAGGGTGATCTGGGTCTTCCAGGTGTTCATTCAGGCGATCCAAGATCAGCCGCTCCAAGATCTTGCCTGATCCGTCGAGCATCCCAAGAGGCCGAAAGGATGACGGATCGCCCTGTGGTCTTCCGGACTTGGGTAGCAAAGCAAGTCGTTGTCGCTTCCAGTCAGCGGGAAAGGTGCATTGATCGAAGCACTCCTGGAACACGCGGCGAAACGTCTCCGTGTGCTCGCGAACAGCGACCCTCAGTGCCGCATTGATGATGCCATCGGGTCCCGGGGCCTTAGTGGGCACCATCCGCGCCGCGATCGCCAATAGCTCCTCATCCGACACCTCCCTCACTGGCTCCTGCGTTGTCTGCCCCCAATCGACCAGATCCGGTGCAGGCCACTCAAAAGTGCCATGATCCGGGAAGAGTTCCGACACGACGTGCTGTAGAATCGCAGGATCTCGCTCCGGGGGGACGCGGCTACCCTTGAGGCGTGACGTTACTACCTTGTAGGCAGTGCCGAAGACGTTGTCCTCAGCTTCCGCAATCATCTCATCAAAGCTACGGTCCTTGCTTGCCTTGATGGCACGGGCGAGTTCCTTCTTACAGCTCCTGTGCCGTTCTCTGGCCAACTCTCGCTGTGCACCGGTTCCGGCAGTCAAAATCGCATCCTCAGATGACTTGCACTGCTCCCTGAGTAGGCCGATTTCCTGCGTCCACCAGTACATTTCCGGTCTCACCAAAAACTGCGCTGGCGGTGCCCTCTGCATCACCTCATCGCATGCTCTAGTAAGTCCAGCGGTGAGAGTCGCCGGTGATACAGCCACTTCGGCAAACCCGGAAGCCTGGAGCGCGATCTGGAAGGCTTCGGGATGGAATTGACGCAACTTCCATCTCGGTCCAATCTGCTCGCGTTGTCGCTGCCGGTCGCGATGCTGGTTCTGTTGTTGCGGTTGCCTCTGCTGATGTGGTGAAGCGCTGCTGACTGGTGTCGCGGATACGCTAAATCTCACGTATCTGTGGTCACTGTTGGTGAAAGTGTCGAGCACCCGCCAGTCGTTACCGGGTTCAATGGCCGGACTGGCGAAGGACACGTCGACCACACTTTCAGTAGCACTGCCGTTGCCGACGAACGTGGGCACACTGCCGCGGTTCAAGATCGCCAGGTCAAGCTGGTCGACGACCTCGGCGAGATCTTCACCACGCGGCTTCGTCCTCGCGCTGCCCCATCGCACGTGCCAGGCATTGAAGTCGCCCGCCAAGACTACGAGGGGGTGTGCTCTGGCCTCGATATCGATCTCGTCGAGCAGCCGCTGGTAGTCCTCGTCCGTCCATCCCGGTGTTGGTGGGGCGTAGCAAGAGATGAAGGTCACCCCCGCCACCTGGACCGACACCAGTCCTACCCTACTTGCCCAGACTCGCTGTATGGGCAAGGCTCCGGTCGTTATAACAGCTGCCTTCGCTGTCGAGTCCACCGCCCAGTTCCCGTTATTGGGTGGAACACGGTAGATCTCCGACGCCAGCACAATGTCGATCCTTTGCTCCCGTGCGGTCTGGAGCATGAGGTCTTGTGCTACCCTGCTGCGCGCCAAGTTGATCTGGAGGATCTTCAACCCAGCGTCACGCCCTCTAACAGTGGTGTTCGTAGCTAGCGGGAACATGACGGCTGGCTACTTCCGCTGCAAGCCGGTGAACCTGTCTGATGTTGCCCGGAACACGTAAGGCACTTGGGGCCCGAGCTGCACTCCTTGGCCTTGTGCTGCTTCGATCCGCACCGGAAGCAGCACTTGGAGTAGTCAGGGCCGGTGCACTCGCGAGAGCGGTGCCCCTTGCCAAAGCAGCGGTAGCAGAGCTGCTCTCCTGCAGGGACCGATGCGAGCGCCTGCACGACGCAACTCGTGTTCCCTATGGTGACCCGGTGACCGTCGAGAAGCTGGCACTGCCCGCGCGGCAGCTTGATATGGGCTTTCTGCAGCCCGTCGTACCGCCGCCACATCCGAACTGCCTCGCCCGGAACCGTCAACCCCGCCTGTCGCTTAATCGCCGAAATCAAGTCGTCGACAGTCGCCAGCATGTCGATTCCTGTGATCGCGGCCGTCTGCTTGTCGACAAGGAGGTGGGCCACTCCATCCTCCTTGATGGCTTCGCTGACATCGGCCAGCACACTCTCGCAGTCCGTGTTCGGCTTCAGCCACAGCGACAGCTTCCGCTCCCCTGTGCGGCAAACCCTCGCCACGAACTGATCCACATTGGTCTTGGAACGCACTGCCTTGTATGTGTCGAGGAAGGCCTTGCCCTCGTTGGCCTCGAGGACGATCACCGCAGGCCTCTCCACTTTAGCAGCGCTCTTTCCCGCTTTCTGTGGTGCTGCTCTCTTGTCTCCCTTGGCCACGACTTTAGCAAAGGATGCTGGTTGCGCATGCACCTTGGTTGCCACAGCCGCTGCTTTCTTTACCTTGGGTTTTGGCTTTTCTGGAGCCATGGCCTGGGACAAGACGGCCTCGACCGGGATCTCGGGGACATCAGGCGTGATGACTTCGTTCATGCCCGTCGGTTCGCCCTCTTTTTTCTTGCCGCGCCTTGCCCGGGTCCGCTTTCGTTTGGGAGTGTCGCCAGGTGGATGCTGGCTTTGCCCAACAGCACTGGAGTCGACGACATGTTGTTGTTGCTGCTGCGTAGCTACCGCCAACTCTCCCATCGAGTGGAGTCCACTTTGGAGCAGCATAAGTTCTCTTTCGCTGGCTGCCGCACGCTCACGAAGGCTAATGTTGTCTCGCTTCAGCTCCTGATTTTCACGAGACAACAACTTCAGCTTTGTCTTCAGCTCCGCGTCCCCATCCTTTGCCGTCGCCCGGCCCGTCTCCATCTCGCTAACCTTAGCGAGGAGAGTCTCGACGGTTGCCCGGAGCTCCCTCAACTCGCTGCTGAGGCTTGCGATAGTCGGCTCCTGCTGCGGGACTTCGGCCACCTGCTGGACGACGGTTGAGTTGAGCTCGTCCTCGTTGCTCTCCTCTGAAATCTCCATATCACTGGCTAGCAGGGCCATCCGCTGCACCACCACCACCGGCCGAGTGGGCGTCGCAGTCGGTGGCGCGACACTGCCTCCCTTTCGCTGCCGAGTCAACGACAGCGCAACCGATGATGTCATCACTTTGTCCCCGTCGTCCTTCGGCGATGGCGCGGTAGCGTCACAGGTGGACCGGAGCCTGACGGACCGACGCGTCGAAGGCTCCCCCGATGCCTGCTCCATTCCCCTACTGCAACCCTGAAAATCGCTGTGGGCAATGGGTTAGGTTGCGGAGAGCCAGGGTGGAGTGTCTGGGAAGGGAAGGTGGGATGAGGAAGGGGAGTGGAGGAAGGCCAAGTACCGGTGCGAAATAGAAACTCCAACAAATAAAAGGCCAAACCAATCTTTTTCCCCTTTCCAAATCTGAGCTTATATCTCAGTTCTTCTCTGCGATCAGGTGCCGCCTAGTTGACAAATCCACAAACCGCCAGCCGATACACTCGCCATAAAACTCAGAGTGCCGCCTGATTGTGATAACCGGTGATCTCCACCAGCCGAGACACTTGATGAACTGAAGGCGCCGCCTGGTTGTGACGTTGAAAAGCTCAGCACCAGTGCCGCCGCCTGGTAACAGTGTTCGAAATCTCCGCGAGCCGAGACACCCGCCACGACCCGAAGCGCCGCCTGGTGGCAATGCTGGCAATCCGCTGGTACTGGTGGCGCCGCCTGGCGGCCAAGTTCGGAACCAAGTTTAGCCGAGACACACTGAAATATTTCACCGGGATGATCGAACCTCGAAATTTTTCAGCCGAGACACATGAAACATTTCACACTTAGCCGAGACACCTTGAAAAGTTTCACTGAAACATTTCAACCGGATGGTTGGTCCATGAAATATTTCAGCCGGGACACTTGAAACATTTCACCCCCAGCCGGGACACCTATCCGGGACACACTGCCGCCAACGGTCAATTAAAAATACCGGCCAATTTGGATATCCGGCCAATTTGAATTACCGACCGATTTGAATTAACGGCCACTTCAAACCAACGGCCACCGACTCCACCAACGGTCAATTTGAACGACCCGAAAATCCGGCACCAACGGTCCTTTTTTGAAAAACTGGATCAGATGACACGGAGCCCGATTCGGCTTAGGTGAAATCGCTCGGATCTTCGAGTCCGAATCCGGCTGGAAAATGGACGATCGAATCTTCACCTGCCAAAATTTTTGCACCGCGTGCTTTCACTTTATTTACACTTATTTTGCGCTGAATTCGTCTTTTTTCATACGGTTTTCTCTGACTTTCGTTTTAAAACACCATCTGTCATCTAAAAAACCACATCCGGCCAGGATCCGGACACTTTTTTAACCGAAAAACACGTAGTCCCAAATGGGGCTACGCCCCGGGCCGCTCTCCATACAAAATGTAAACAAACACTTTTCTTTCTTATTTTTCGTTGAAATCGATGATTTTAATGCGGTTTTCACTAATAATCTGTAGATTGGCACTAGTTTTAACGATTACAACAAACTTTCGTGGGTTCGTTAAACTTTTTACGCGAAATTTTTATGAAAAACACGGAGCGACGCTCAGCACGTGTTGACACTACAGCGTTTGACAGCTCACACAGGGATAACTGGCTTGTGGCCGCCAAGCGTTCATAGCGACGTGGCTTTTTGATCCTTCGATGTCGGCTCTTCCTATCATTGCGAAGCAAAATTCACAAAGCGTAGGATTGTTCACCCTTTCAAGGGAACGTGAGCTGGGTTTAGACCGTCGTGAGACAGGTTAGTTTTACCCTACTGGTGTGCAAGTACTATCTCAATGGAATTCCTGTGCAGTACGAGAGGAACCACAGGTACGGACCAATGGCTCAATACTAGTCCGAGCGGACTTTGGTATGACGCTACGTCCGTCGGATTATGCCTGAACGCCTCTAAGGTCGTAACCGAACCAGGCTGGTAGTATATGTATAGGAGTCGTTAGCTAGATGGCTAATAACATCACGAGACCGGATTGAGTCTTCTATAGACTCTTTCCATTTATTGGAAACCCTCAAACTGAGCCTATCGCGAGTGCGCTCGCCGAAGTACCTGAAGTGGGAAAAGGCGTTGTGCTTGCCGATCTTCCAAGAATAGTTTCGACTCCTAAGACCACCCGAAAACGACGGGTTTGCAGGCTGGGCGCTACGCATTGAAGAGAGATGTACATTTCGATCCTTTCAGGCGACCCATGCTTGGTGGTTGTGTGCGGTGTGCTCCCCCCGGGGGGCACATGCGGCATACCGTGTGTGGACTAGTTGGACCCACCCTTGCGGTGGACCGACCGGTCAGTGGTGTTTGCGGGTTAACACATGCGAGCGTTGCGGCCCAGAGGCCTTACCGCCTTTCACTGCGGGTTCGTCAAGAACTTGGAGATGGTCGCAACGCATCGGGTCCTCCCGGGGTACTTGGTGTTTGGATGCTGGCTTGGTGATTAAACACTTGATATTCCATCTTCGGATGAATTTCGGGTGTCACCTGTTGCCTAAGACCACTTGCATGTTTAGCTCGCCGTGGGGTAGCAAGCGTTGTGATCTAATGGCCTTACCGGGCAAACACTTTCGGTTCGTCAAGGACTTGGAGTGCCGGGACGGGTTGGCGGATCCATCACTCTGAGTATGCCGGGTTGATACTTGGGGTTGGTTTGGTTTTGGTGACCCAATACTGGATGTACCATCTCGGTGGTATGTCAGTATCACCTATACTCCAGACCACTTGCATGGTTAGCAAGCGTTGTGATCTAATGGCCCAACCGGGCAAACACTTTGGGTTCGCAAGGACTTAGAGTGCCGGGACGGGTTGGCGGATCCAACACTCTGGGTACCTCCGGGTACTTGGGGTTGGTTGAGGACTTGGTGAACAAACACTTGATATACACTCTCCGGATGTACTTCGGGTGTCACCTGTTGTCCGAGGCCACTTGCATGGTTAGCAAGCGTTGTGATTCAATGGCCCTACCGGGCAAACACTTTGGGTTCGCAAGGACTTGGAGTGCCGGGACGGGTTGGCGGATCCAACACTCTGGGTACCTCCGGGTACTTGGGGTTGGTTGAGGACTTGGTGAACAAACACTTGATATACACTCTTCGGATGTACTTCGGGTATCGCCTGTTGTCCGAGACCACTTGCATGGTTAGCAAGCGTTGTGGTCTAATGGCCCTACCGGGCAAACACTTTGGGTTCGCGAGGACTTGGAGTGCCGGGACGGGTTGGCGGATCCAACACTCTGGGTACCTCCGGGTACTTGGGGTTGGTTGAGGACTTGGTGAACAAACACTTGATATACACTCTTCGGATGTACTTCGGGTATCGCCTGTTGTCCGAGACCACTTGCATGGTTAGCAAGCGTTGTGGTCTAATGGCCCTACCGGGCAAACACTTTGGGTTCGCGAGGACTTGGAGTGCCGGGACGGGTTGGCGGATCCAACACTCTGGGTACCTCCGGGTACTTGGGGTTGGTTGAGGACTTGGTGAGCAAACACTTGATATACACTCTTCGGATGTACTTCGGGTGTCACCTGTTGTCCGAGGCCACTTGCATGGTTAGCAAGCGTTGTGGTCTAATGGCCCTACCGGGCAAACACTTTGGGTTCGCAAGGACTTGGAGTGCTGGTAGTGGTTGGCGGACCCAACACTCTGGGTACCTCCGGGTACTTGGGGTTGGTTGAGAACTTGGTGAAGATACCCCTGTCACCTTGTTCGAGGCCACTTGCATGGTCGCAAGCGTTGTGATACAATGGCCCTACCGGGCAAACACTTTGGGTTCGCAAGGACTTGGAGTGCTGGTAGTGGTTGGCGGATCCAACACTCTGGGTACCTCCGGGTACTTGGGGTTGGTTGAGGACTTGGTGAACAAACACTTGATATACACTCTTCGGATGTACTTCGGGTATCGCCTGTTGTCCGAGACCACTTGCATGGTCAACGGTTGAGGTGGTGATGGCGGGTCGGTGCTGTAGGGTGCCGGCCTGTTGGCTGCCTTGGCCGGGTTGGTTGGTTAACACTTGATTGAGCTTGCACCCGAGGGTAATGGCACTTGAAGGTGGGTACCGGCCGGCTGACCTGGTGTGATGGTTGGTTGGTGAACACTTGGCGGTACTTGCACTTGGCTGTGCTTGGACTTGAAGGTGGGATCCGGCTGGCCTGGGCCATTGGTGGTTGGTTGGTTGGTTAGCCCTTAGCTGGGCTGGCTGGCTGGCTGGCCATCGGTGGTGTGGTGTGTTGGGCGGTTGGTGAACACTTGGCGGTACTTGCACTTGGCTGTGCTTGGACTTGAAGGTGGGATCCGGCTGGCCTAGGCCATTGGTGGTTGGTTGGTGGGTTAGCCCTTAGTTGGGCTGGCTGGCTGGCTGGCCATCGGTGGTGTGGTGTGGTGTGGTGTGTGGAGTCGAGCATCGCGCGCCGTTGCCTTCTTCGGAGTGTTGTGGGTACGCAAGTGCTTGCAGTGCAAAGAGGTTGGTGATGGAGTGACATTGCCTTCACCATGGAGTTGCGGGTACTTAGGTACTTGCAAGGAGATGGTGGTATGGTGGTGTTGCGTGTGTGGTGTTCGATTAGAAAGATATATTTTCTAAGTCCGGATTAGTGCTGTCAGTGAGGCCGCCACTAACAGGTCCTCCACGGCCTCCGTGGTTCTTGACTTGGCGCTATTCCGGACTTGGGGCGATCACGATGTCCCCGTGCGGGACTTAGAAGATGGAAGAACACAAGTACCCTTATCCCATGACTTGTGAGCGATTGGCATACGTTACCACATGAAGAGAAAAATTGGCTAAGTCCCGGATCCATATTATATGAAGAGAAAAATCGGCTAAGTCCCGGATCCATATTATATGAAGAGAAAAATTGGCTAAGTCCCGGATCCATATTATATGAAGAGAAATATCGGCTAAGTCCAGGATCCATATATAATAACCTAATAATCGGCTAAGTCCCGGATCCATATTATATGAAGAGAAAAATCGGCTAAGTCCAGGATCCATATATAATAACCTAATAATCGGCTAAGTCCAGGATCCATATATAATAACCTAATAACAGGCTAAGTCCAGGATCCATATTATATGAAGAGAAAAATCGGCTAAGTCCGAGATTGGGTCTGTCAGACATACACTTTCAAGATACCACACAAGCAAGCAAGATGGCCTAGTGATGGAACCATATAATATGAAGAGAAAAATCGGCTAAGTCCGAGATTGGGTCTGTCGGAAATACACTATCAAGTTACCACACAAGCAAGCAAGATGGCCTAATGATGGATCCATATGATATGAAGAGAAAAATCGGCTAAGTCCAGGATCCATATAATATGAAGAGAAAAATCGGCTAAGTCCCAGATTGGGTATGTCAGAAATACACTTCCAAGTTACCACACAAGCAAGCAAGATGGCCTAGTGATGGATCCATATGATATGAAGAGAAAAATCGGCTAAGTCCAGGATCCATATAATATGAAGAGAAAAATCGGCTAAGTCCCAGTTTGGGTCTGTCAGAAATACACTTCCAAGTTACCACACAAGCAAGCAAGATGGCCTAGTGATGGATCCATATGATATGAAGAGAAAAATCGGCTAAGTCCCAGATTGGGTCTGTCAGAAATACACTTCCAAGTTACCACACAAGCAAGCAAGATGGCCTAGTGATGGATCCATATGATATGAAGAGAAAAATCGGCTAAGTCCCAGATTGGGTCTGTCAGACATACACTATCAAGTTACCACACAAGCAAGCAAGATGGCCTAGTGATGGATCCATATGATATGAAGAGAAAAATCGGCTAAGTCCCAGATTGGGTCTGTCAGAAATACACTTCCAAGTTATCACATGAGCAAGCAAGATGGCCTAGTGATGGATCCATATAATATGCAGAGAAAAATCGGCTAAGTCCCAGATTGGGTCTGTCAGAAATACACTTCCAAGTTACCACATGAGCAAGCAAGTTACCACATGAAGAGAAAGCCGGCAAAGTCTGGGAATGTTACCACATGAACTGGAAAATGGGCAAAAACCTACCTTCACAGGGAACGTGAATAAGTAAGGCTGTAGACATCGGATCGACAAGCCAAAGACTGATATGGAAAGGAAATGAGTAGTACTAGCTTTCCTGAGAGTTGCAGAGCTTAGACTGCATATGAACGGAAGATATTAAGCGTCAAAGTCAGAAAAGTTGCCCGAAGGAACACAAGTTCCAACTTAGAGCATGAATACCGCCTAGACGGTAGGAGGTACGGCCAGGCTGAGGAATAAGAAAATGTTGGCCAACATGTTCCCTAACTATCCCCCGAAGACCGCAAAGCAATCCAACATCAACCAAGAAAGTTATAGCCCGATCAAGGAAACACCTACTTTGCACCGATTTTGCACCAAATACATGTACCAAGCACCTTCGGTTGCATACCTGCAGGGGCTTACCATAGTAGGCCATGGAAGACCGATATACCGAACACAATCACTTTCTATCTCCTCGGGTGTTGGAGGTAGCGCTTTGCGGTACAAGAACGAAAGTTAGACCATATCTTGGTGCATCTTTTTGCCCAAAAACACAAGACCCTATCTACCAAGGCAAGAAAGTTGTGTGGGGACAAAATGTCCAAAAGTGCCCAAAGTGGCACACTTGAACCATATATTCGAGAAAAACACAAGTGTGGGCCCGAGCTAGCAAGTTGAAATGTTCTGACCGTCAGTAGCCCTAGTTGAGGTGCACTTATCATTATATGAGGCCAACGTGCCAGCTAGTCTCTAAAGGGGCGATATGGGTGTTCCAAGGTTTGTACCCAATTGAGGAAAAAACAGGGTAAGGTACGGTGTACCGCGAATAACTCGGGCTATAGATGTCCGATCGATGAGTTTGGCATATGTATGGAAAGGTCTCGACGAGACCTAACTACCCTGAAAGTATGAAGGCAAAGACTTGAATGACCGGGAAGTAATTAAGTGCACAAGTGGTAAAGTTGCACCAAAGTCCATGTTACCCGAAGTGGTACATGAACACCCAATATTCGACCAAAACACAAGTTTAGAGACGAGCTAGCGAGCTACATTGTTCAGACCGTCAGTAGCCCGCATCAAGACACGCATTTCATTATATTGAGCCTAGCCGCTAGCTCGACTCGAAGTCGGTCATATGGTTGGTTGATGGTTTGGACCGACCACGTGGTGTACCAAGGTTATGTACCTTTCATGAATTAAAACTCTGGCTGTATGGCACTGAGCGACAAGCTAAGGTGTGATTTGGAATAGTCTTGAGTGGGACTATTTAGGAAAAATGCGAACAAAAAATCACAAAGTCCTTGGGCGAAGCTATTAGCGAAACATAGAGCAAATTGGTACCAAAAACTATGGAAATGGGACTTGAGTCAAAAATAACCGCAAGTTGGAGAAGAGATAGCAAGCTTGCGTAGAACAATTATATTTGGTGCATGGTATCACCAACAAAAAAGTATATGGGGCCAAGGTGCTGGCTGGCCTCCAAAGTGGAGATATGGGCGATCCAAAGTTTGTACCCAAGTACGAACAAGTATGGAAAAAACAGGGTAAGGTACCAAGTACCATTAATAACTTCGGCTGTAGATGGCCGAGCGAGGCAAACGGCTCACCGTTGGAAAGGTCTTGGGGAGACCTATCTACCCTGAAAGTTTCATGAGGCTGAGTTGAAAGACCACGGAGATATTAGGTGATGATGGTCCAATTCGGGGACCAAGTCGCAGGAAATGGCACTTGACCAAAATCACCCTTGGAAGGTGAATACCGGCTTACCGGTAAGAGATAGCGACTTGGCGTAGAATATTCATAAGTTGGGCGTGTAGAGACGCAACTTTCATTATATGGGGGCAACCCGGTCAGGGTGCTCCAAGTCGCTCGTTTGGTCGGTTTATGGTTTGGGCCGACCACGTGGTGTACCAAGGTGAGGTACCTTTCATGAATTATAACTCGGTCAGTTTGCCACCGAGCAACAAGTTGCGGTGTGTTTTGGAATGGTCTTGAGTGGGACTATCAAGGAAAAATACAAGTAGAAAATCAGCTTGTCCATGGCCGAAACTATTAGTGAAACATATAGCAAAATGGGTCCAAAAACGAATGAAATGGGTCTTGGACCAAGAATAACGGCAAGTTGGAGAAGAGATAGCAAGTTGGCGTAGAACAATTATATTTGGTGCATGGTATGACCAACAAAAAAGTATATGAGGCCAAGGTGCTGGCTGGCCTCCAAAGTGGAGATATGGGCGATCCAAAGTTTGTACCCAAGTACGAACAAGTATGGAAAAAACAGGGTAAGGTACCAAGTACCATTAATAACTTCGGCTGTAGATGGCCGAGCAAGACAAACGGCATACCGTTGGAAAGGTCTTGGGGAGACCTATCTACCCTGAAAGTTTCATGAGGCTGAGTTGAAAGACCACGGAGATATTAGGTGATGATGGTCCAATTCGGGGACCAAGTCGCAGGAAATGGCACATGACCAAAATCACCCTTGAAAGGTGATTACCGGCTGAACGGTAAGAGATAGCGACTTGGCGTAGAATATTCATACGTTTGGCGGGTAAAGACGCAACTTTCATTATATGGGAGCAACCCGGTCAGGGTGCTCCAAGTCGGTCGTTTGGTCGGTTTATGGTTTGGGCCGACCATGTGCTGTAGCAGGTAGAGGTACTTTTCATGAATTATAACTCGGTCAGTTTGCCACCGAGCGACAAGTTGCGGGGTGTTTTGGAATGGTTTTGAATGGAACTATCAAGGAAAAATACAAATAAAAAATCAGCTTGTCAATGGCCGAAGCTATTAGTGAAACATATAGCAAAATGGGTCCGAAATCGAATGAAATGGGACTTGGACCAAGAATAACTGCAAGTTGGAGAAGAGATAGCAAGTTGGCGTAGAACAATTATATTTGGTGCATGGTATGACCAACAAAAAAGTATATGGGGACAAGGCAGTAGCTGGCCTCCAAAGTTGAGATATGGGTGATTCACGTTTTGCACCCAAGTGCGAACAAGTATGGTGAAAACAGGGTAAGGTACCAAGTACCATGAATAACTTCGGCTGTAGATGACCCAGCGAGACAATTTGCATATCGTTGGAAAGGTCTTGGGTAGACCTATCTACCCTGAAAGTTTCATGAGGCTGAGTTGAAAGACTACGGAGATATTAGGTGATGATGGTTCAATTCGGGGACCAAGTCGCAGGAAATGGCACTTGACCAAAATCACCCTTGAAAGGTGAATACCGGCTGAACGGTAAGAGATAGCGACTTGGCGTAGAATATTCATACGTTGGGCGGGTATAGATGCAAATTTTATTATATGGGAGCAACCCGATCAGGGTGCTCCAAGTCGGTCGTTTGGTCGGTTTATGGTTTGGGCCGACCATGTGCTGTACCAGGTTGAGGTACCTTTCATGAATTATAACTCGGTCAGTTTACCACCGAGCGACAAGTCACGGTATGATTTTGAATGGTCCTGAGTGGAACTATTAAGAAAAAATACGAACAGAAAATCAGCATGTTGGTGGGCGAAGCTATTAGTGAAACATAGAGCAACAAGGGTCCAAAAACGAATGAAATGGGACTTGGACCAAGAATAACGGCAAGTTGTTTCTCCCAGCATCCTAACATATGTTTTTCTTAGAATTTATGAAAAATCGACTAAGTCCGAGATGCCTTTAAGTAGGGATGCTGTATTGAGATGGGAGATGTAGGAGATCAAGATTTATCTCCATGCAGCATCCCATTCATCTCGCAGCATCCTAACATATGTTTTTCTTAGAATTTATTAAAAATCGACTAAGTCCGAGATGCCTTTAAGTAGGGATGCTGTATTGAGATGGGAGATGAAGAAGATCAAGATTTATCTCCATGCAGCATCCCATTCATCTCGCAGCATCCTAACATATGTTTTTTCAAGAATTTATGAAAAATCGACTAAGTCCGAGATGTCTCTAAGTAGGGATGCTGTATTAAGATGGGAGATGTAGAAGATCAAGATTCATCTCCATGCAGCATCCCATTCATCTCCCAGCATCCTAACATATGAATTTCTTAGAATTTATGAAAAATCGACTAAGTCCGAGATGCCTTTAAGTAGGGATGCTGTATTGAGATGGGAGATGAAGAAGATCAAGATTCATCTCCATGCAGCATCCCATTCATCTCCCAGCATCCTAACATATGAATTTCTATGAATTTATGAAAAATCGACTAAGTCCGAGATGGCTTTAAGTAGGGATGCTGTTTTAAGATGGGAGATGTAGGAGATCAAGATTCATCTCTATGCAGCATCCCATTCATCTCCCAGCATCCTTACATATGTTTTTCTTAGAATTTATGAAAAATCGACTAAGTCCGAGATGCCTTTAAGTAGGGATGCTGTATTGAGATGGGAGATAAAGGAGATCAAGATTCATCTCCATGCAGCATCCCATTCATCTCGCAGCATCCTAACATATGAATTTCTATGAATTTATGAAAAATCGACTAAGTCCGAGATGGCTTTAAGTAGGGATGCTGTATTGAGATAGTAGATGTAAGAGATCAAGATTTATCTCCATGCAGCATCCCATTCTTCTCGCAGCATCCTAACATATGTTTTTCTTAGAATTTATGAAAAATCGACTAAGTCCGAGATGCCTTTAAGTAGGGATGCTGTATTAAGATGGGAGATGAAGAAGATCAAGATTCATCTCCATGCAGCATCCCATTCATCTCGCAGCATCCTAACATATGAATTTCTATGAATTTATGAAAAGTCGACTAAGTCCGAGATGCCTTTAAGTAGGGATGCTGTATTGAGATAGTAGATGTAAGAGATCAAGATTCATCTCCATGCAGCATCCCAATCATCTCCCAGCATCCTAACATATGTTTTTCTTAGAATTTATGAAAAATCGACTAAGTCCGAGATGCCTTTAAGTAGGGATGCTGTATTGAGAAAGGAGATGTAGGAGATCAAGATTCATCTCCATGCAGCATCGAATTCATCGCGCAGCATCGTAACATATGAATTTCTATGAATTTATGAAAAATCGACTAAGTCCGAGATGGCTTTAAGTAGGGATGCTGTATTGAGATAGTAGATGTAAGAGATCAAGATTCATCTCCATGCAGCATATCAATCATCTCCCAGCATCCTAACATATGGTTTTCTTAGAATTTATGAAAAATCGACTAAGTCCGAGATGGCTTTAAGTAGGGATGCTGTATTGAGATGGGAGATGTAGGAGATCAAGATTCATCTCCATGCAGCATCCCATTCGTCTCGCAGCATCCTAACATATGTTTTTCTTAGAATTTATGAAAAATCGACTAAGTCCAAGATGCCTTAAAGTAGGGATGCTGTATTGAGATGGGAGATGAATAAGATCAAGATTCATCTCCATGCAGCATCCCATTCGTCTCGCAGCATCCTAACATATGTTTTTCTTAGAATTTATGAAAAATCGACTAAGTCCGAGATGCCTTTAAGTAGGGATGCTGTATTGAGATGGGAGATGTAGGAGATCAAGATTCGTCTTCATGCAGCATCCCATTCATCTCGCAGCATCCTAACATATGTTTTTCTTAGAATTTATGAAAAATCGACTAAGTCCGAGATGCCTTGAAGTAGGGATGCTGTATTAAGATGGGAGATGAAGAAGATCAAGATTCATCTCCATGCAGCATCCCATTCATCTCCCAGCATCCTAACTTATGAATTTCTATGAATTTATGAAAAATCGACTAAGTCCGAGATGCCTTTAAGTAGGGATGCTGTATTGAGATGGGAGATGTAGGAGATCAAGATTCATCTCCATGCAGCATCCCATTCATCTCCCAGCATCCTAACATATGAATTTCTTAGAATTTATGAAAAATCGACTAAGTCCGAGATGCCTTTAAGTAGGGATGCTGTATTAAGATGGGAGATGTAGGAGATCAAGATTCATCTCCATGCAGCATCCTATTCATCTCCCAGCATCCTAACATACGAATTTCTATGAATTTATGAAAAATCGACTAAGTCCGAGATGCCTTTAAGTAGGGATGCTGTATAAAGATGGGAGATGTAGGAGATCAAGATTCATCTCCATGCAGCATCCCATTCATCTCGCAGCATCCTAACATACGAATTTCTTAGAATTTAAAAAAAAATCGACTAAGTCCGAGATGCCTTTAAGTAGGGATGCTGTATTCAGATGGGAGATGATGAAGATCAAGATTCATCTCGATGCAGCATCCCATTCATCTCGCAGCATCCTAACATATGTTTTTCTTAGAATTTATGAAAAATCGACTAAGTCCGAGATGCCTTTAAGTAGGGATGCTGTATTAAGATGGGAGATGAAGAAGATCAAGATTCATCTCCATGCAGCATCCCATTCATCTCCCAGCATCCTAACATATGTTTTTCTTAGAATTTATGAAAAATCGACTAAGTCCGAGATGCCTTTAAGTAGGGATGCTGTATTGAGATGGGAGATGTAGGAGATCAAGATTCGTCTTCATGCAGCATCCCATTCATCTCGCAGCATCCTAACATATGTTTTTCTTAGAATTTATGAAAAATCGACTAAGTCCGAGATGCCTTGAAGTAGGGATGCTGTATTGAGATGGGAGATGAAGAAGATCAAGAATCATCTCCATGCAGCATCCCATACATCTCGCAGCATCCTAACATTTGTTTTTCTTAGAATTTATGAAAAATCGACTAAGTCCGAGATGCCTTTAAGTAGGGATGCTGTATTAAGATGGGAGATGAAGAAGATCAAGATTCATCTCCATGCAGCATCCCATTCATCTCGCAGCATCCTAATATATGAATTTCTTAGAATTTATGAAAAATCGACTAAGTCCGAGATGCCTTTAAGTAGGGATGCTGTATTGAGATGGGAGATGTAGGAGATCAAGATTTATCTCCATGCAGCATCCCATTCATCTCGCAGCATCCTAACATATGTTTTTCTTAGAATTTATTAAAAATCGACTAAGTCCGAGATGCCTTTAAGTAGGGATGCTGTATTGAGATGGGAGATGAAGAAGATCAAGATTTATCTCCATGCAGCATCCCATTCATCTCGCAGCATCCTAACATATGTTTTTTCAAGAATTTATGAAAAATCGACTAAGTCCGAGATGTCTCTAAGTAGGGATGCTGTATTAAGATGGGAGATGTAGAAGATCAAGATTCATCTCCATGCAGCATCCCATTCATCTCCCAGCATCCTAACATATGAATTTCTTAGAATTTATGAAAAATCGACTAAGTCCGAGATGCCTTTAAGTAGGGATGCTGTATTGAGATGGGAGATGAAGAAGATCAAGATTCATCTCCATGCAGCATCCCATTCATCTCCCAGCATCCTAACATATGAATTTCTATGAATTTATGAAAAATCGACTAAGTCCGAGATGGCTTTAAGTAGGGATGCTGTTTTAAGATGGGAGATGTAGGAGATCAAGATTCATCTCTATGCAGCATCCCATTCATCTCCCAGCATCCTTACATATGTTTTTCTTAGAATTTATGAAAAATCGACTAAGTCCGAGATGCCTTTAAGTAGGGATGCTGTATTGAGATGGGAGATAAAGGAGATCAAGATTCATCTCCATGCAGCATCCCATTCATCTCGCAGCATCCTAACATATGAATTTCTATGAATTTATGAAAAATCGACTAAGTCCGAGATGGCTTTAAGTAGGGATGCTGTATTGAGATAGTAGATGTAAGAGATCAAGATTTATCTCCATGCAGCATCCCATTCTTCTCGCAGCATCCTAACATATGTTTTTCTTAGAATTTATGAAAAATCGACTAAGTCCGAGATGCCTTTAAGTAGGGATGCTGTATTAAGATGGGAGATGAAGAAGATCAAGATTCATCTCCATGCAGCATCCCATTCATCTCGCAGCATCCTAACATATGAATTTCTATGAATTTATGAAAAGTCGACTAAGTCCGAGATGCCTTTAAGTAGGGATGCTGTATTGAGATAGTAGATGTAAGAGATCAAGATTCATCTCCATGCAGCATCCCAATCATCTCCCAGCATCCTAACATATGTTTTTCTTAGAATTTATGAAAAATCGACTAAGTCCGAGATGCCTTTAAGTAGGGATGCTGTATTGAGAAAGGAGATGTAGGAGATCAAGATTCATCTCCATGCAGCATCGAATTCATCGCGCAGCATCGTAACATATGAATTTCTATGAATTTATGAAAAATCGACTAAGTCCGAGATGGCTTTAAGTAGGGATGCTGTATTGAGATAGTAGATGTAAGAGATCAAGATTCATCTCCATGCAGCATATCAATCATCTCCCAGCATCCTAACATATGGTTTTCTTAGAATTTATGAAAAATCGACTAAGTCCGAGATGCCTTTAAGTAGGGATGCTGTATTGAGATGGGAGATGTAGGAGATCAAGATTCATCTCCATGCAGCATCCCATTCGTCTCGCAGCATCCTAACATATGTTTTTCTTAGAATTTATGAAAAATCGACTAAGTCCAAGATGCCTTAAAGTAGGGATGCTGTATTGAGATGGGAGATGAATAAGATCAAGATTCATCTCCATGCAGCATCCCATTCGTCTCGCAGCATCCTAACATATGTTTTTCTTAGAATTTATGAAAAATCGACTAAGTCCAAGATGCCTTAAAGTAGGGATGCTGTATTGAGATGGGAGATGAATAAGATCAAGATTCATCTCCATGCAGCATCCCATTCAACTTGCAGCATCCTTTCATATGTTTTTCTTAGAATTTATGAAAAATCGACTAAGTCCGAGATGCCTTTAAGTAGGTATGCTGTATTAAGATGGGAGATGAAGAAGATCAAGATTCATCTCCATGCAGCATCTTATTCATCTCGCAGCATCCTAACATATGTTTTTCTTAGAATTTATGAAAAATCGACTAAGTACGAGATGCCTTTAAGTAGGGATGCTGTATTAAGATGGGAGATGATGCAGACCAAGATTCATCTCCATGCAGCATCCCATTCATCTCCCAGCATCCTAACATATGTTTTTCCATTAATTTATGAAAAATCGACTAAGTCCGAGATGCCTTTAAGTAGGGATGCTGTATTGAGATGGGAGATGAAGAAGATCAAGATTCATCTCCATGCAGCATCCCATTCATCTCTCAGCATCCTTACATATGTTTTTCTTAGAATTTATGAAAAATCGACTAAGTCCGAGATGCCTTTAAGCAGGGATGCTGTATTAAGATGGGAGATGAAGAATATCAAGATTCATCTCCATGCAGCATCCCATTCATCTCCCAGCATCCAAACATATGTTTTTCTTAGAATTTATGAAAAATCGACTAAGTCCGAGATGCCTTCAAGTAGGCATGAAGAAGATCAAGATTCATCTCCATGCAGCATCCCATTCATCTCGCAGCATCCTAACATATGTTTTTCTGAGAATTTATGAAAAATCGACTAAGTCCGAGATGCCTTTAAGTAGGGATGCTGTATTAAGATGGGAGATGAAGAAGATCAAGATTAATCTCCATGCAGCATCCCATTCATCTCGCATCATCCCAACATATGTTTTTCTTAGAATTTATGAAAAATCGACTAAGTCCGAGATGCCTTTAAGTAGTCATGCTGTATTAAGATGGGAGATGAAGAAGATCAAGATTTATCTCCATGCAGCATCCCATTCATCTCCCAGCATCCTAACATATGTTTTTCTTAGAATTTATGAAAAATCGACTAAGTCCGAGATGCCTTTAAGTAGGGATGCTGTATTAAGATGGGAGATGAAGAAGATCAAGATTTATCTCCATGCAGCATCCCATTCATCTCCCAGCATCCTAACATATGTTTTTCTTAGAATTTATGAAAAATCGACTAAGTCCGAGATGCCTTTAAGTAGGGATGCTGTATTAAGATGGGAGATGAAGAAGATCAAGATTCATCTCCATGCAGCATCCCATTCATCTCGCAGCATCCTAACATATGTTTTTCTTAGAATTTATGAAAAATCGACTAAGTCCGAGATGCCTTTAAGTAGGGATGCTGTATTAAGATGGGAGATGGAGAAGATCAAGATTCATCTCCATGCAGCATCCCATTCATCTCGCAGCATCCTAACATATTGTTTTCTTAGAATTAATGAAAAATCGACTAAGTCCGAGATGCCTTTAAGTAGGGATGCTGTATTAAGATGGGAGATTTAGAAGATCAAGATTCATCTCCATGCAGCATCCCATTCATCTCGCAGCATCCTAACATATGTTTTTCTTAGAATTTATGAAAAATCGACTAAGTCCGAGATGCCTTTAAGTAGGGATGCTGTATTAAGATGGGAGATTTAGAAGATCAAGATTTATCTCCATGCAGCATCCCATTCATCTCGCAGCATCCGAACATATGTTTTTCTTAGAATTTATGAAAAATCGACTAAGTCCGAGATGCCTTTAAGTAGGGATGCTGTATTAAGATGGGAGATGAAGAAGATCAAGATTCATCTCAATGCAGCATCCCATTCATCTCGCAGCATCCTAACATATGTTTTTCTTAGAATTTATGAAAAATCGACTAAGTCCGAGATGCCTTTAAGTAGGGATGCTGTATTAAGACGGGAGATGAAGAAGATCAAGATTCATCTCCATGCAGCATCCCATTCATCTCGCAGCATCCTAACATATGTTTTTCTTAGAATTTATGAAAAATCGACTAAGTCCGAGATGCCTTTAAGTAGGGATGCTGTATTAAGACGGGAGATGAAGAAGATAAAGATTCATCTCCATGCAGCATCCCATTCATCTCGCATTATCCCAACATATGTTTTTCTTAGAATTAATGAAAAATCGACTAAGTCCGAGATGCCTTTAAGTAGGGATGCTGTATTAAGATGGGAGATGAAGAAGATCAAGATTCATCTCCATGCAGCATCCCATTCATCTCGCAGCATCCTAACATATGTTTTTCTTAGAATTTATGAAAAATCGACTAAGTCCGAGATGCCTTTAAGAAAGGATGCTGTATTGAGATGAGAGATGAAGAAGATCCAGATTCATCTCAATGCAGCATCCCATTCATCTCGCAGCATCCTAACATATGTTTTTCTTAGAATTTATGAAAAATTGACTAAGTCCGAGATGGCTTTAAGTAGGGATGCTGCATTGAGATGGGAGATGTAGGAGATCAAGATTCATCTCCATGCAGCATCCCATTCATCTCCCAGCATCCTAACATATGTTTTTCTTAGAATTTATGAAAAATCAACTAAGTCCGAAATGCCTTTAAGTAGGGATGCTGTATTAAGATGGGAGATGAAGAAGATCAAGATTCATCTCCATGCAGTATCCCATTCATCTCCCAGAATCCTAACATATGTTTTTCTTAGAATTTATTAAAAATCGACTAAGTCCGAGATGCCTTTAAGTAGGGATGCTGTATTGAGATGGGAGATGAATAAGATCAAGATTCATCTCCATGCAGCATCCCATTCATCTTGCAGCATCCTTTCATATGTTTTTCTTAGAATTTATGAAAAATCGACTAAGTCCGAGATGCCTTTAAGTAGGGATGCTGTATTAAAATGGGAGATTTAGAAGATCAAGATTTATCTCCATGCAGCATCCCATTCATCTCGCAGCATCCTAACATATGAATTTCTTAGAATTTATGAAAAATCGACTAAGTCCGAGATGCCTTTAAGTAGGTATGCTGTATTGAGATGGGAGATGAATAAGATCAAGATTCATCTCCATGCAGCATCCCATTCATCTTGCAGCATCCTTTCATATGTTTTTCTTAGAATTTATGAAAAATCGACTAAGTCCAAGATGCCTTAAAGTAGGGATGCTGTATTGAGATGGGAGATGAATAAGATCAAGATTCATCTCCATGCAGCATCCCATTCATCTTGCAGCATCCTTTCATATGTTTTTCTTAGAATTTATGAAAAATCGACTAAGTCCGAGATGCCTTTAAGTAGGTATGCTGTATTAAGATGGGAGATGAAGAAGATCAAGATTCATCTCCATGCAGCATCTTATTCATCTCGCAGCATCCTAACATATGTTTTTCTTAGAATTTATGAAAAATCGACTAAGTACGAGATGCCTTTAAGTAGGGATGCTGTATTAAGATGGGAGATGATGCAGACCAAGATTCATCTCCATGCAGCATCCCATTCATCTCCCAGCATCCTAACATATGTTTTTCCATTAATTTATGAAAAATCGACTAAGTCCGAGATGCCTTTAAGTAGGGATGCTGTATTGAGATGGGAGATGAAGAAGATCAAGATTCATCTCCATGCAGCATCCCATTCATCTCTCAGCATCCTTACATATGTTTTTCTTAGAATTTATGAAAAATCGACTAAGTCCGAGATGCCTTTAAGCAGGGATGCTGTATTAAGATGGGAGATGAAGAATATCAAGATTCATCTCCATGCAGCATCCCATTCATCTCCCAGCATCCAAACATATGTTTTTCTTAGAATTTATGAAAAATCGACTAAGTCCGAGATGCCTTCAAGTAGGCATGAAGAAGATCAAGATTCATCTCCATGCAGCATCCCATTCATCTCGCAGCATCCTAACATATGTTTTTCTGAGAATTTATGAAAAATCGACTAAGTCCGAGATGCCTTTAAGTAGGGATGCTGTATTGAGATGAGAAATGTAGGAGATCAAGATTCATCTCCATGCAGCATCCCATTCATCTCCCAGCATCCTAACATATGTTTTTCTTAGAATTTATGAAAAATCGACTAAGTCCGAGATGCCCTTAAGTAAGGATGCTGTATTGAGATGGGAGATGAAGAAGATCAAGATTCATCTCCATGCAGCATCCCATTCATCTCGCAGCATCCTAACATATGTTTTTCTTAGAATTTATGAAAAATCGACTAAGTCCGAGAAGCCTTTAAGTAGGGATGCTGTATTAATATGGGAGATGCAGAACATCAAGATTCATCTCCATGCAGCATCCCATTCATCTCGCAGCATCCTAACATATGTTTTTCTAAGAATTTATGAAAAATCGACTAAGTCCGAGATGCCTTTAAGTAGGGATGCTGTATTAAGATGGGAGATGAAGAAGATCAAGATTCATCTCCATGCAGCAGCCGGTTCATCTCCCAGCATCCTTATATATGAATTTCTATGAATTTATGAAAAATCGACTAAGTCCGAGATGCCTTTAAGTAGGGATGCTGTATTAAGATGGGAGATAAAGAAGATCAAGAATCATCTCCATGCAGCATCTCATTCATATCGCAGCATCCTAACATATGAATTTAGTAGAATTTATGAAAAATCGACTAAGTCCGAGATGCCTTTAAGTAGGGATGCTGTATTGATATGGGAGATGTAGAAGATTAAAATTTATCTCCATGCAGCATCCCATTCATCTCGCAGCATCCTAACATATGTTTTTCTCAGAATTTATGAAAAATCGACTAAGTCCGAGATGCCTTTAAGTAGGGATGCTGTATTAAGATGGGAGATGCAGAAGATCAAGATTCATCTCCATGCAGCATCCCATTCATCTCCCAGCATCCTAACATATGTTTTTCTTAGAATTTATGAAAAATCGACTAAGTCCGAGATGCCTTTTAGTAGGGATGCTGTATTTAGATGGGAGATGAAGAAGATCAAGATTCATCTCCATGCAACATCCCATTCATCTCGCAGCATCCTAACATATGAATTTCTAAGAATTTATGAAAAATTGACTAAGTCCGAGATGCCTTTAAGTAGGGATGCTGTATTAAAATGGGAGATGAAGAAGATCAAGATTCATCTCCATGCAGCATCCCATTCATCTCGCAGCATCCTAACATATGAATTGTTTAGAATTTATGAAAAATCGACTAAGTCCGAGATGCCTTTAAGTAGGGATGCTGTATCGAGATGGGAGATGAAGAAGATCAAGATTCATCTCCATGCAGCATCCCATTCATCTCGCAGCATCCTAACATATGAATTTCTTAGAATTTATGAAAAATCGACTAAGTCCCAGATGCCTTTAAGTAGGGATGCTGTATTAGGATGGGAGATGAAGAAGATCAAGATTCATCTCCATGCAGCATCCCATTCATCTCGCAGCATCCTAACATATGAATTTCTTAGAATTTATGAAAAATCGACTAAGTCCGAGATGGCTTGAGGTAGGGATGCTGTATTAAGATGGGAGATGTAGAAGATCAAGATTCATCTCCATGCAGCATCCCATTCATCTCCCAGCATCCTAACATATGAATTTCTTAGAATTTATGAAAAATCGACTAAGTCCGAGATGCCTTTAAGTAGGGATGCTGTATTGAGATGAGAGATGTAGGAGATCAAGATTCATCTCCATGCAGCATCCCATTCATCTCCCAGCATCCTAACATATGAATTTCTTAGAATTTATGAAAAATCGACTAAGTCCGAGATGCCTTTAAGTAGGGATGCTGTATTGAGATGAGAGATGTAGGAGATCAAGATTCATCTCCATGCAGCATCCCATTCATCTCGCAGCATCCTTACATATGAATTTCTATGAATTTATGAAAATTCGACTAAGTCCGAGATGGCTTTAAGTAGGGATGCTGTATTGAGATGGGAGATGTAGGAGATCAAAATTCATCTCCATGCAGCATCCCATTCATCTCCCAGCATCCTAACATATGAATTTCTTAGAATTTATGAAAAATCGACTAAGTCCGAGATGCCTTTAAGTAGGGATGCTGTATTGAGATGGGAGATGTAGGAGATCAAGATTCATCTCCATGCAGCATCCCATTCATCTCGCAGCATCCTTACATATGAATTTCTATGAATTTATGAAAAATCGACTAAGTCCGAGATGGCTTTAAGTAGGGATGCTGTATTGAGATGGGAGATGGAGAAGATCAAGATTCATCTCCATGCAGCATCCCATTCATCTCGCAGCATCCTAACATATGAATTTCTATGAATTTATGAAAAATCGACTAAGTCCGAGATGGCTTGAGGTAGGGATGCTGTATTAAGATGGGAGATGTAGAAGATCAAGATTCATCTCCATGCAGCATCCCATTCATCTCCCAGCATCCTAACATATGAATTTCTTAGAATTTATGAAAAATCGACTAAGTCCGAGATGCCTTTAAGTAGGGATGCTGTATTGAGATGAGAGATGTAGGAGATCAAGATTCATCTCCATGCAGCATCCCATTCATCTCGCAGCATCCTTACATATGAATTTCTATGAATTTATGAAAATTCGACTAAGTCCGAGATGGCTTTAAGTAGGGATGCTGTATTGAGATGGGAGATGTAGGAGATCAAAATTCATCTCCATGCAGCATCCCATTCATCTCCCAGCATCCTAACATATGAATTTCTTAGAATTTATGAAAAATCGACTAAGTCCGAGATGCCTTTAAGTAGGGATGCTGTATTGAGATGAGAGATGTAGGAGATCAAGATTCATCTCCATGCAGCATCCCATTCATCTCGCAGCATCCTTACATATGAATTTCTATGAATTTATGAAAAATCGACTAAGTCCGAGATGGCTTTAAGTAGGGATGCTGTATTGAGATGGGAGATGGAGAAGATCAAGATTCATCTCCATGCAGCATCCCATTCATCTCGCAGCATCCTAACATATGAATTTCTATGAATTTATGAAAAATCGACTAAGTCCGAGATGGCTTTAAGTAGGGATGCTGTATTAAGATGGGAGATGGAGAAGATCAAGATTCATCTCCATGCAGCATCCCATTCATCTCCCAGCATCCTAACATATGAATTTCTATGAATTTATGAAAAATCGAATAAGTCCGAGATGCCTTTAAGTAGGGATGCTGTATTGAGATGGGAGATGTAGGAGATCAAGATTCATCTCCATGCAGCATCCCATTCATCTCCCAGCATCCTAACATATGAATTTCTATGAATTTATGAAAAATCGACTAAGTCCGAGAAGCCTTTAAGTAGGGATGCTGTATTGAGATGGGAGATGTAGGAGATCAAGATTCATCTCCATGCAGCATCCCATTTATCTCCTAGCATCCTAACATATGAATTTCTTAGAATTTATGAAAAATCGACTAAGTCCGAGATGCCTTTAAGTAGGGATGCTGTATTGAGATGGGAGATGTAGGAGATCCAGATTCATCTCCATGCAGCATCCCATTCATCTCCCAGCATCCTTACATATGTTTTTCTTAGAATTTATGAAAAATCGACTAAGTCCGAGATGCCTTTAAGTAGGGATGCTGTTTTAAGATGGGAGATGAAGAAGATCAAGATTTATCTCCATGCAGCATCTTATTCATCTCGCAGCATCCTAACATATGTTTTTCTTATAATTTATGAAAAATCGACTAAGTCCGAGATGCCTTTAAGCAGGGATGCTGTATTAAGATGGGAGATGAAGAAGATCAAGATTCATCTCCATGCTGCATCCCATTCATCTCGCAGCATCCTAACATATGTTTTCCTTAGAATTTATGAAAAATCGACTAAGTCCGAGATGCCTTTAAAGAGGGATGCTGTATTAAGTTGGGAGATTAAGAAGATCAAGATTCATCTCCATGCAGCATCCCATTCATCTCGCAGCATCCTAACATATGTTTTTCTTAGAATTTATGAAAAATCAACTAAGTCCGAGATGCCTTTAAGTAGGGATGCTGTATTAAGATGGGAGATGAAGAAGATCAAGATTCATCTCCATGCAGCATCCCATTCATCTCGCAGCATCCTAACATATGAATTTCTTTGAATTTATGAAAAATCGACTAAGTCCGAGATGCCTTTAAGTAGGGATGCTGTATTGAGATGGGAGATGAATAAGATCAAGATTCAGCTACATGCAGCATCCCATTCATCTCGCAGCATCCTAACATATGTTTTTCTTAGAATTTATGAAAAATCAACTAAGTCCGAGATGCCTTTTAGTAGGGATGCTGTATTAAGATGGGAGATGAAGAAGATCAAGATTCATCTCCATGCAGCATCCCATTCATCTCGCAGCATCCTAACATATGTTTTTCTTGGAATTTATGAAAAATCGACTAAGTCCGAGATGCCTTTAAGTAGGGATGCTGTATTAAGATGGGAGATGAAGAAGATGAAGACTCATCTCCATGCAGCATCCCATTCCTCTCGCAGCATCCTAACATATGTTTTTCTTAGAATTTATGAAAAATCGACTAAGTCCGAAATGCCTTTAAGTAGGGATGCTGTATTAAGATGGGAGATGAAGAAGATCAAGATTCATCTCCATGCAGCATCCCATTTATCTCGCAGCATCCTTACATATGTTTTTCTTAGAACTTATGAAAAATCGACTAAGTCCGAGATGCCTTTAAGTAGGGATGCTGTATTAAGATGGGAGATGAAGAAGATCAAGATTCATCTCCATGCAGCATCCCATTCATCTCGCAGCATCCTAACATATGTTTTTCTTAGAATTTATGAAAAATCGACTAAGTCCGAGATGCCTTTAAGTAGGGATGCTGTATTATGATGGGAGATGAAGAAGATCAAGATTCATCTCCATGCAGCATCCCATTAATCTCCCAGCATCCTTACATATTAATTTCTTAGAATTTATGAAATATCGACTAAGTCCGAGATGCCTTTAAGTAGGGATGCTGTATTAAGATGGGAGATGAAGAAGATCAAGATTCATCTCCATGCAGCATCCCATTCATCTCGCAGCATCCTAACATATGAATTTCTATGAATTTATAAAAAATCGACTAAGTCCGAGATGCCTTTAAGAAGGGATGCTGTATTGAGATGGGAGATGTAGGAGATCAAGATTCATCTCCATGCAGCAAATCATTCATCTCGCAGCATCCTAACATATGAATTTCTATGAATTTATAAAAAATCGACTAAGTCCGAGATGCCTTTAAGTAGGGATGCTGTATTGAGATGGGAGATGTAGGAGATCAAGATTCATCTCCATGCAGCATCCCATTCATCTCGCAGCATCCTAACATATGAATTTCTAAGAATTTATGAAAAATCGACTAAGTCCGAGATGCCTTAAAGTAGGGATGCTGTATTGAGATGGGAGATGTAGGAGATCAAGATTCATCTCCATGCAGCATCTGATTCATCTCGCAGCATCCTAACATATGAATTTCTAAGAATTTATGAAAAATCGACTAAGTCCGAGATGCCTTTAAGTAGGGATGCTGTATTGAGATGGGAGATGAAGAAGATCAAGATTCATCTCCATGCAGCATCTGATTCATCTCGCAGCATCCTAACATATGAATTTCTAAGAATTTATGAAAAATCGACTAAGTCCGAGATGCCTTTAAGTAGGGATGCTGTATTAGGATGGGAGATGTAGAAGATCAAGATTTATCTCCATGAAGCATCCCATTCATCTCGCAGCATCCTAACATATGTTTTTCTTAGAATTTATGAAAAATCGACTTAGTCCGAGATGCCTTTAACTAGGGATGCTGTATTAAGATGGGAGATGAAGAATATCAAGATTCATCTCCATGCAGCATCCCATTCATCTCGCAGCATCCTAACATATGTTTTTCTTAGAATTTATGAAAAATCGACTAAGTCCGAGATGCCTTTAAGTACGGATGCTGTATTGAGATGGGAGATGAAGAAGATCAAGATTCATCTCCAACCAGCATCCCATTCATCTCGCAGCATCCTAACATATGAATTTCTTAGAATTTATGAAAAATCGTCTAAGTCCGAGTTGCCTTTAAGTAGGGATGCTGTATTAAGATGGGAGTTGAAGAAGATCAAGATTTATCTCCATGCAGCATCCCATTCATCTCCCAGCATCCTAACATATGAATTTCTTAGAATTTATGAAAAATCGACTGAGTCCGAGTTGCCTTTAAGTAGGGATGCTGTATTAAGATGGGAGATGAAGAAGATCAAGATTCATCTCCATGCTGCATCCTATTCATCTCGCAGCATCCTAACATATGAATTTCTCAGAATTTATGAAAAATCGACTAAGTCCGAGATGCGTTTAAGTAGGGATGCTGTAATGAGATGGAAGATGAAGAAGATCAAGATTCATCTCAATGCAGCATCCCATTCATCTCGCAGCATCCTAACATATGAATTTCTTAGAATTTATGAAAAATCGACTAAGTCCGAGATGCTCTTAAGTAGGGATGCTGTATTAAGATGCGAGATGAAGAAGATCAAGATTCATCTCAATGCAGCATCCCATTCATCTCCTAGCATCCTTACATATGTTTTTCTTGGAATTTATGAAAAATCGACTAAGTCCGAGATGCCTTTAAGAAGGGATGCTGTTTTAAGATGGGAGATGTAGAAGATCAAGATTTATCTCCATGCAGCATCCCATTCATCTTGCAGCATCCTAACATATGTTTTTCTTAGTATTTATGAAAAATCGATTAAGTCCGAGATGCCTTTAAGTAGGAATGCTGTATTAAGATGGGAGATGAAGAAGATCAAGATTCATCTCCATGCAGCATCCCATTCATCTCGCAGCATCCTAACATATGTTTTTCTTAGAATTTATGAAAAATCGACTAAGTCCGAGATGCCTTTAATTAGGGATGCTGCATTAAGATGGGAGATGAAGAAGATCAAGATTCATCTCCATGCAGCATCCCATTCATCTTGCAGCATCCTAACATATGTTTTTCTTAGTATTTATGAAAAATCGATTAAGTCCGAGATGCCTTTAAGTAGGGATGCTGTATTAAGATGGGAGATGAAGAAGATCAAGATTCATCACCATGCAGCATCCCATTCATCTCCCAGCATCCTAACATATGTTTTTCTTAGAATTTATGAAAAATCGACTAAGTCCGAGATGCCTTTAAGAAGGGATGCTGTATTAAGATGGGAGATGAAGAAGATCAAGATGCATCTCCATGCAGCATCCCATTCATCTCCCAGCATCCTAACACATGTTTTTCATAGAATTTATGAAAAATCGACTAAGTCCGAGATGCCTTTAAGTAGGGATGCTGTATTAAGATGGGAGATGAAGAAGATCAAGATTCATCTCCATGCAGCATCCCATTCATCTCGCAGCATCCCAACATAAGTTTTTCTTAGAATTTATGAAAAATCGACTAAGTCCGAGATGCCTTTAAGTAGGGATGCTGTATTGAGATGGGAGATGTAGGAGATCAAGATTCATCTCCATGCAGCATCCCATTCATCTCGCAGCATCCTAACATATGAATTTCTCAGAATTTATGAAAAATCGACTGAGTCCGAGTTGCCTTTAAGTAGGGATGCTGTATTAAGATGGGAGATGAAGAAGATCAAGATTCATCTCCATGCTGCATCCTATTCATCTCGCAGCATCCTAACATATGAATTTCTCAGAATTTATGAAAAATCGACTAAGTCCGAGTTGCCTTTAAGTAGGGATGCTGTATTAAGATGGGAGATGAAGAAGATCAAGATTCATCTCCATGCAGCATCCTATTCATCTCGCAGCATCCGAACATATGAATTTCTTAGAATTTATGAAAAATCAACTAAGTCCGAGATGCCTTTAAGTAGGGATGCTGTATTAAGATGGGAGATGGAGAAGATCAAGATTCATCTCCATACAGCATCCTATTCATCTCGCAGCATCCTAACATATGAATTTCTTAGAATTTATGAAAATCGACTTAGTCCGAGATGCCTCTAAGTAGGGATGCTGTATTAAGATGGGAGATGTAGGAGATCAAGATTCATCTCCATGCAGCATCCTATTCATCTCCCAGCATCCTAACATATGAATTTCTATGAATTTATGAAAAATCGACTAAGTCCGAGATGCCTTTAAGTAGGGATGCTGTATAAAGATGGGAGATGTAGGAGATCAAGATTCATCTCCATGCAGCATCCCATTCATCTCGCAGCATCCTAACATATGAATTTCTTAGAATTTATGAAATTTCGACTAAGTCCGAGATGCCTTTAAGTAGGGATGCTGTATTAAGATGGGAGATGAAGAAGATCAAGATACATCTCCATGCAGCATCCCATTCATCTCGCAGCATTCTAACATATGAATTTCTTAGAATTTATGAAAAATCGACTAAGTCCGAGATGCCTTTAAGTAGGGATGCTGTATTAAGATGGGAGATGAAGAAGATCAAGATTCATCTCCATGCAGCATCCCATTCATATCGCAGCATCCTAACATATGAATTTCTTAGAATTTATGAAAAATCGACTAAGTCCGAGATGAATTAAGTAGGGATGCTGTATTGAGATGGGAGATGAATAAGATCAAGATTCATCTCAATGCAGCATCCCATTCATCTCGCAGCATCCTAACATATGAATTTCTTAGAATTTTTGAAAAATCGACTAAGTCCGAGATGCCTTTAAGAAGGGATGCTGTATTAAGACGGGAGATGAAGAAGATCAAGATTCATCTCCATGCAGCATCCCATTCATCTCGCAGCATCCTAACATATGAATTTCTTAGAATATATGAAAAATCGACTAAGTCCGAGATGCCTTTAAGTAGGAATGCTGTATTAAGATGGGAGATAAAGAAGATCAAGATTCATCTCCATGCAGCATCCCATTCATCTCGCAGCATCCTAACATATGAATTTCTTAGAATTTATGAAAAATCGACTAAGTCCGAGATGCCTTTAAGTAGGGATGCTGTATTGTGTTGGGAGATGAAGAAGATCAAGATTCATCTCCATGCCGCATCCCATTCATCTCGCAGCTTCATAACATATGTTTTTCTTAGAATTTATGAAAAATTGACTAAGTCCGAGATGCCTTTAAGTAGGGATGCTGTTTTGAGATGGGAGATGTAGAAGATCAAGATTCATCTACATGCAGCATCCCATTCATCTCGCAGCATCCAAACATATGAATTTCCTATAATTTATGAAAAATCGACTAAGTCCGAGATGCCTTTAAGTAGGGATGCTGTATTAAGATGGGAGATGAAGAAGATCAAGATTCATCTCCATGCAGCATCCCATTCATCTTGCAGCATCCTAACATATGAATTTCTTAGAATTAATGAAAAATCGACTTAGTCCGAGATGCCTTTAAGTAGGGATGCTGAATTAAGATGGGAGATGAAGAAGATCAAGATTCATCTCCATGCAGCATCCCATTCATCTCGCAGCATCCTAATATATGAATTTCTTAGAATTTATGAAAAATCGACTAAGTCCGAGATGCCTTTAAGTAGGGATGTGTTGAAACACTATAGAAGTCCGAACCTGCGGGTTGAGACTTAGGCACACGTTGCCTTATACATGACTTCGAACAAATACACAAGTCCGAACCTGCGGGTTGAGACTTAGGCACAAGTTGCCTTATACATGACTTCGAACAAATACACAAGTCCGAACCTGCGGGTTGAGACTTAGGCACAAGTTGCCTTATACATGACTTCGAACAAATACACAAGTCCGAACCTGCGGGTTGAGACTTAGGCACAAGTTGCCATATGAAAGTTGACGAAACACTAACAAGTCCGAACCTGCGGGTTGAGACTTAGGCACACGTTGCCTTATACATGACTTCGAACAAATACACAAGTCCGAACCTGCGGGTTGAGACTTAGGCACAAGTTGCCTTATACATACATTGGCCAAATAAACAGAAGTCCGAACCTGCGGGTTGAGACTTAGGCACAAGTTGCCATATTATATTCGATCAAACACTTAGTAGTCCGAACCTGCGGGTTGAGACTCAAGACCGTCACAAGATGTCACTATACAAGTCCGAACCTGCGGGTTGAGACTTAATGCGATCTAGATACCAAGTGGACATCCAATACCTGTTGAGCAAAACCAAAGATTCCCTGTTCTCGAATGATTACACTATATAACAGGGAATCATGAAGAAATCAAGCAAGCGTGAAACAAAGTCATCACTTGGGCATGCTCGATAGCCAACCACATGACCTTAACCTAAGAGAGCATGCAAACCACATGATACCTATAAACGATTAACCCGCCCTAGTTCAATCGTTCACCAAGTGATGACTTCAGTATGGCTAAGAGAAAAACTTTTAAATGGGAAAAACTCTAAGTCCGAACCTCCGGGTTGAGACTTCCGCGTCGGAGGTGGGCGCACCTCCTATCCGAAAGATGGTGAATCAGGGGTGTTCGATCAGCAATGGTCGGATGCCCCGTCGTAGTCCAACTATGACAATCCAAGTCAAGACCTCCGGGTTGAGACTTTCCGCGAGTACAAGCATAAAGGAACACGGACCAAGCCGTACCGAGAGAATCGGTACTAGAGCCCTTGTGGTTCTACATTGAGAGAGCCCTCGTGGTTCTCATTAGGGGCTTTATGCAAGTCGTACTCAATACTGTGGTGTGAAGTATAAAGTAGTCCTCGCCTGGTCCACGCTGCTTCGGCGGTCCTGGGTAAGATAGTTAATTCTAGCTTGCCCTATAGTGGAATGAGGACACTTAATGCTTCGTCTTTTAGCGGCGGCTAGACTCCTCCTCACGGGGAACGAGTTGACGCGCACAGCGGCGGCTTACGCACTATGGCAATCATGGATGCCTGAAGATTCCGTGAAGTTCTCCCCTGGTCCACGCTGCCTCGGCAGTCCTGGGTAAAATGGAATATTTCCAGCTTGCCCTATAGTGGAAGAGGACTATCCAACAATATAAAGTCAAGACCTCCGGGTTGAGACTTTCCGCGTCGGTGGTGTCGCGCACCGCCTATCCGAAAGATGGTGTAACAGGGGTGTTCGATCAGCAATGGTCGGATGCCCCGTCATAGTCCAACTATGACAACCAAAGTCAAGACCTCCGGGTTGAGACTTTCCGCGTCCGGAGGTACGCGTACCGCCTACCCGAAAGATGGTGTGCTTCTGGGGTATTCGATGAGTCGGATACCCCGTCGTAGTCCAACTATGACAATCAAAGTCAAGACCTCCGGGTTGAGACTTCCGCGTCCGGAGGTACGCGTACCGCCTACCCGAAAGATGGTGAATCAGGGGTGTTCGATCAGCAATGGTCGGATGCCCCGTCGTAGTCCAACTATGACAATCAAAGTCAAGACCTCCGGGTTGAGACTTTCTAAGAGTACAAGCATAAAGGAACACGGACCAAGCCGTACCGAGAGAATCGGTACTAGAGCCCTTGTGGTTCTACATTGAGAGAGCCCTCGTGGTTCTCATTAGGGGCTTTATGCAAGAAGTACTCAATACTGTGGTGTGAAGTATAAAGTATAGAGTCCTCCACTGGTCCACGCTGCTCCGGCGGTCCTGGGTAAGATAGTTCATTCTAGCTTGCCCTATGTGGAAGAGGACTCAATACCCTACCTGTTGAGCTTGAAACAAAGTCATCACTTGGGCATGCTCATATTGCCATACAATATTCCATTATCTACTAATGAGCATGCAGCTATATGATTATAACCTGTAAACGATTACCCCGCCGTAGTTCAGCGCTTCAACCAAGTGATGACTTCAGTATGGCTAGTGTGTGAAGTATAAAGTATAGTCCTCCCCTGGTCCACACTGCTTCGGCGGTCCTGGGTAAGATAGTTAGTTCTAGCTTGCCCTATGTGGAAGAGGACACCATACTTAATACTGTGGTGTAATGAACAAAGTATAGTCCTCCACTGGTCCACGCTGCTTCGGCGGTCCTGGGTAAGATAGTTAGTTCTAGCTTGCCCTATGTGGAAGAGGGCATACAAGACAAAGTATAGTTCTCCCCTGGTCCACGCTGCTTCGGCGGTCCTGGGTAAGATAGTTAATTCTAGCTTGCCCTATGTGGAAGAGAGCATACATGAACCAAGAACGAAGGTTAGATCGAGGAATGATTCGACAACTAACCGATGGTATGAAATGTGAAGAATTCAAGCAAGCACACAATCAAGTAATCACTTGGGCATGCTCGATAGCCAACCCTATGACATTAACCTAGTAGAGCATGCGAAAACCAATATATATGTAAACGATGCCCCTCCCTAGTTCAGCGCTTCAACCAAGTGATGACTTCAGAATGGCTAAATCAAATCGGTTCAAAACATACCATCGGTACCCTATTGAAACACACAAGTCGATATCAAACCTCATGATTGTGTAGTCCTCCACTGGTCCACACTGCTCCGGCGGTCCTGGGTAAGATAGTTCATTCTAGCTTGCCCTATGTGGAAGAGGGCACATTACTCAATACTGTGGTGTTATGAACAAAGTATAGTCCTCCACTGGTCCACGCTGCTTCGGCGGTCCTGGGTAAGATAGTTAGTTCTAGCTTGCCCTATGTGGAAGAGGGCATACAAGACAAAGTATAGTTCTCCCCTGGTCCACGCTGCTTCGGCGGTCCTGGGTAAGATAGTTAATTCTAGCTTGCCCTATGTGGAAGAGAGCATACATGAACCAAGAACGAAGGTTATGATCGAGGAATGATTCGACAACTAACCGATGGTATGAAATGTGAAGAATTCAAGCAAGCACACAATCAAGTCATCACTTGGGCATGCTCGATAGCCAACCTCATGACATTAACCTAGTAGAGCATGCGAAAACCAATATATATGTAAACGATGCCTCCCTAGTTCAGCGCTTCAACCAAGTGATGACTTCAGAATGGCTAAATCAAATCGGTTCAAACCATACCATCGGTATCCTATTGAAACACACAAGTCGATATCAAACCTCATGATTGTGTAGTCCTCCACTGGTCCACGCCGCTTCGGCCGTCCTGGGTAAAATGGAACATTCCAGCTTGCCCTATGTGGAAGAGGGCACATTACTCAATACTGTGGTGTGAAGTATAAAGTTCAGTTCTCCCCTGGTCCACGCTGCTTCGGCGGTCCTGGGTAAGATAGTTCATTCTAGCTTGCCCTATGTGGAAGAGGACACTTCATACTTCGTCTCTAAGCGGCGGCTTGACTCCTCCCTACGGGGAACGGGTTTACGCGCACAGCGGCGGCTTACGCACTATGGCAGTCATGGATGCCTTACGTTTCTATGAAAAGTGTGTTCCTCCCCTGGTCCACGCTGCTTCGGCAGTCCTGGGTAAGATAGTTAGTTCTAGCTTGCCCTATGTGGAAGAGGACACGTAGACTTACTGTGGTGTGAAGTATAAAGTTCAGTTCTCCCCTGGTCCACGCCGCTTCGGCCGTCCTGGGTAAAATGGATTCATCCAGCTTGCCCTATGTGGAATGAGGACACTTTATGCTTCGTCTCTAAGCGGCGGCTTGCTCCTCCCTACGGGGAACGGGTATACGCGCACAGCGGCGGCTTACGCAAGTTAGTCACCCTCGGCAGTGGATCACTCGGCTCATGGATCGATGAAGACCGCAGCTAACTGCGCGTCATAATGTGAACTGCAGGACACATGAACATTGATAAGTTGAACGCATATTGCACGTCGTGGGAACCTACCATGATGTACAGATGACTGAGCGCTTATATTTGAGAAATGTATCGCATACATTTAACTACGCCGTGACACCCGTCACGAGACGTGCACCATGATGTTAACTAGGGTCGCGACGACCCGCTAGCATTAAAGAACCCGTGGTTTACAATATACTGGCATTGGAATTCGAAGTATTTAGAGCGTCGTGTTCCCGCGTGAGGCGGAAGTACGAGGAGAAGGCGTGCTTGTGGTGTCTGTGGTGGTGTTTACTGATGTCTAGCTTCAGCTTATTTATTTATTTAAATAGAAGCGAAGATGTCAAAGTAGCGTCGAAGCAGCAGCGAATAGCACAAATGATTCAAGTATGGAAGTTGACCAAAGGAACACAAACAAACTAGCGTATGGGCAAAGGAAGGTATCAGTGAGTTAAACCACACGCGGGCTAACAGCCCGTTAA
>NW_026689763.1:72500-187500 GCF_943734765.1 Anopheles ziemanni | reverse complement strand
CCCTCTTCTGGACCCTCTCCAGTAGTCGTTGCTCCTCCCTGGTTTCAACACCCTCGTGCCACACCGGTGCACCGTAGCGGAGGATGCTGTTGACGACCGAAACCAGGAGGCGACGCTTCTTGCACTTTGGCCCGCTGTGCCGTCGCATCAGCAGTGCAAGTGCTGTCGCTACTCGAGAAGCCTTTTGAGTGACCTGCTTGACGTGCTCTGACCACTTAAGATTGTGTTTAATGCGCACTCCTAGATATTTGATGTCGGTTGCCGAACGAAGAGGAACGCCGTTGATGTTAACTGGGATGTTCTTGTAATCCTTCTTCTTTTTCGACACCATCACAATATCCGTCTTAGCTGCGGCGAGCTCCAGCTGGTGTTCGCGCATCCAAGCCACAACCCTATTCACAGACTCCTCCGCCAAACTCGCGGCCAGTGCTGGCGTGGGTCCTGGTGCCAGGAGCACGAGGTCGTCAGCGAAGGCGACAAGCTCTACACCGGCGGGCATGTCGATGGACAGGACGGCGTCATACATGGTGTTCCACAGCGTCGGACCAAGTATGGAACCCTGTGGGACTCCCGCCGACAATTCCCGGGTGACCGGACCGTCCGACGTCTCATAAACCAGCAGCCGTCCCCGAAACCAGCTTTCCAGTATCCGCTGCAGGCATGCCGGAACGTGCTTTCCTTGCAGTGCTTTGGCGATGGACCGCCAGCTCGCCGTGTTAAAAGCATTGCGTACATCCAATGACACCACCATCAGACACTTGTTAGCCCTCCGATCCGTCATTCGGTGGGCCATCGCACGCTGGCCGGCCTCCTTAACACGTTCAATCGCCTGTATTGTAGACCTGCCCTTTCTGAATCCATACTGAGACGGCGACAGGCGAGGGTGATCTGGGTCTTCCAGGTGTTCATTTAGGCGATCCAAGATCAGCCGCTCCAAGATCTTGCCTGATCCGTCGAGCATCCCAAGAGGCCGAAAGGATGACGGATCGCCCTGAGGTCTTCCGAACTTGGGTAGCAAAGCAAGTCGTTGTCGCTTCCAGTCAGCGGGAAAGGTGCATTGATCGAAGCACTCCTGGAACACGCGGCGGAACGTCTCCGTGTGCTCGCGAACAGCGACCCTCAGTGCCGCATTGATGATGCCATCGGGTCCCGGGGCCTTAGTGGGCACCATCCGCGCCGCGATCGCCAAGAGCTCCTCATCCGACACCTCCCTCACTGGCTCCTGCGTTGTCTGCCCCCAATCGACCAGATCCGGTGCAGGCCACTCAAAAGTGCCATGATCCGGGAAGAGTTCCGACACGACGTGCTGTAGAATCGCAGGATCTCGCTCCGGGGGGACGCGGCTACCCTTAAGGCGTGACGTTACTACCTTGTAGGCAGTGCCGAAGACGTTGTCCTCAGCTTCCGCAATCATCTCATCAAAGCTACGGTCCTTGCTTGCCTTGATGGCACGGGCGAGTTCCTTCTTACAGCTCCTGTGCCGTTCTCTGGCCAACTCTCGCTGTGCACCGGTTCCGGCGGTCAAAATCGCATCCTCAGATGACTTGCACTGCTCCCTGAGAAGGCCGATTTCCTGCGTCCACCAGTACATTTCCGGTCTCACCAAAAACTGCGCTGGCGGTGCCCTCTGCATCACCTCATCGCAGGCTCTAGTAAGTCCAGCGGTGAGAGTCGCCGGTGATACAGCCGCTTCGGCAAACCCGGAAGCCTGGAGCGCGATCTGGAAGGCTTCGGGATGGAATTGACGCAACTTCCATCTCGGTCCAATCTGCTCGCGTTGTCGCTGCCGGTCGCGATGCTGGTGCTGTTGTTGCGGTTGCCTCTGCTGGTGTGGTGAAGCGCTGCTGACTGGTGTCGCGGATACGCTGAATCTCACGTATCTGTGGTCACTGTTGGTGAAAGTGTCGAGCACCCGCCAGTCGTTACCGGGTTCAATGGCCGGACTGGCGAAGGACACGTCGACCACACTTTCAGTAGCACTGCCGTTGCCGACGAACGTGGGCACACTGCCGCGGTTCAAGATCGCCAGGTCAAGCTGGTCGACGACCTCGGCGAGATCTTCACCACGCGGCTTCGTCCTCGCGCTGCCCCATCGCACGTGCCAGGCATTGAAGTCGCCCGCCAAGACTACGAGGGGGTGTGCTCTGGCCTCGATATCGATCTCGTCGAGCAGCCGCTGGTAGTCCTCGTCCGTCCATCCCGGTGTTGGTGGGGCGTAGCAAGAGATGAAGGTCACCCCCGCCACCTGGACCGACACCAGTCCTACCCTACTTGCCCAGACTCGCTGTATGGGCAAGGCTCCGGTCGTTATAACAGCTGCCTTCGCTGTCGAGTCCACCGCCCAGTTCCCGTTATTGGGTGGAACACGGTAGATCTCCGACGCCAGCACAATGTCGATCCTTTGCTCCCGTGCGGTCTGGAGCATGAGGTCTTGTGCTACCCTGCTGCGCGCCAAGTTGATCTGGAGGATCTTCAACCCAGCGTCACGCCCTCTAACAGTGGTGTTCGTAGCTAGCGGGAACATGACGGCTGGCTACTTCCGCTGCAAACCGGTGAACCTGTCTGATGTTGTCCGGAACACGTAAGGCACTTGGGGCCCGAGCTGCACTCCTTGGCCTTGTGCTGCTTCGAACCGCAACGGAAGCAGCACTTGGAGTAGTCAGGGCCGGTGCACTCGCGAGAGCGGTGCCCCTTGCCAAAGCAGCGGTAGCAGAGCTGCTCTCCTGCAGGGACCGATGCGAGCGCCTGCACGACGCAACTCGTGTTCCCTATGGTGACCCGGTGACCGTCGAGAAGCTGGCACTGCCCGCGCGGCAGCTTAATATGGGCTTTCTGCAGCCCGTCGTACCGCCGCCACAGCCGAACTGCCTCGCCCGGAACCGTGAGCCCCGCCTGTCGCTTAATCGCCGAAATCAAGTCGTCGACAGTCGCCAGCATGTCGATTCCTGTGATCGCGGCCGTCTGCTTGTCGACAAGGAGGTGGGCCACTCCATCCTCCTTGATGGCTTCGCTGACATCGGCCAGCACACTCTCGCAGTCCGTGTTCGGCTTCAGCCACAGCGACAGCTTCCGCTCCCCTGTGCGGCAAACCCTCGCCACGAACTGATCCACATTGGTCTTGGAACGCACTGCCTTGTATGTGTCGAGGAAGGCCTTGCCCTCGTTGGCCTCGAGGACGATCACCGCAGGCCTCTCCACTTTAGCAGCGCTCTTTCCCGCTTTCTGTGGTGCTGCTCTCTTGTCTCCCTTGGCCACGACTTTAGCAAAGGATGCTGGTTGCGCATGCATCTTGGTTGCCACAGCCGCTGCTTTCTTTACCTTCGGTTTTGGCTTTCCTGGAGCCATGGCCTGGGACAAGACGGCCTCGACCGGGATCTCGGGGACATCAGGCGTGATGACTTCGTTCATGCCCGTCGGTTCGCCCTCTTTTTTCTTGCCGCGCCTTGCCCGGGTCCGCTTTCGTTTGGGAGTGTCGCCAGGTGGATGCTGGCTTTGCCCAACAGCACTGGAGTCGACGACATGTTGTTGTTGCTGCTGCGTAGCTACCGCCAACTCTCCCATCGAGTGGAGTCCACTTTGGAGCAGCATAAGTTCTCTTTCGCTGGCTGCCGCACGCTCACGAAGGCTAATGTTGTCTCGCTTCAGCTCCTGATTTTCACGAGACAACAACTTCAGCTTTGTCTTCAGCTCCGCGTCGCCATCCTTTGCCGTCGCCCGGCCCGTCTCCATCTCGCTAACCTTAGCGAGGAGAGTCTCGACGGTTGCCCGGAGCTCCCTCAACTCGCTGCTGAGGCTTGCGATAGTCGGCTCCTGCTGCGGGACTTCGGCCACCTGCTGGACGACGGTTGAGTTGAGCTCGTCCTCGTCGCTCTCCTCTGAAATCTCCATATCACTGGCTAGCAGGGCCATCCGCTGCACCACCACCACCGGCCGAGTGGGCGTCGCAGTCGATGGCGCGACACTGCCTCCCTTTCGCTGCCGAGTCAACGGCAGCGCAACCGATGATGTCATCACTTTGTCCCCGTCGTCCTTCGGCGATGGCGCGGTAGCGTCGCAGGTGGACCGGAGCCTGACGGACCGACGCGTCGAAGGCTCCCCCGATGCCTGCTCCATTCCCCTACTGCAACCCTGAAAATCGCTGTGGGCAGTGGGTTAGGTTGCGGAGAGCCAGGGTGGAGTGTCTGGGAAGGGAAGGTGGGAAGGGGAAGGGGAGTGGAGGAAGGCCAAGTACCGGTGCGAAATAGAAACTCCAACAAATAAAAGGCCAAACCGATCTTTTTCCCCTTTCCAAATCTGAACTTATATCTCAGTTCTTCTCTGCGATCAGGTGCCGCCTGGTTGACAAATCCGCAAACCGCCAGCCGATACACTCGCCATAAAACTCAGAGTGCCGCCTGGTTGTGATAACCGGTGATCTCCACCAGCCGAGACACTTGATGAACTGAAGGCGCCGCCTGGTTGTGACGTTGAAAAGCTCAGCACCAGTGCCGCCGCCTGGTAACAGTGTTCGAAATCTCCGTGAGCCGAGACACCCGCCACGACCCGAAGCGCCGCCTGGTGGCAATGCTGGCAATCCGCTGGTACTGGTGGCGCCGCCTGGCGGCCAACCTCGGAACCAAGTTTAGCCGAGACACACTGAAATATTTCACCGGGATGATCGAACCTCGAAATTTTTCAGCCGAGACACATGAAACATTTCACTCTTAGCCGAGACACCTTGAAAAGTTTCACTGAAACATTTCAACCGGATGGTTGGTCCATGAAATATTTCAGCCGGGACACTTGAAACATTTCACCCCCAGCCGGGACACCTATCCGGGACACACTGCCGCCAACGGTCAATTAAAAATACCGGCCAATTTGGATAACCGGCCAATTTGAATTACCGACCGATTTGAATTAACGGCCACTTCAAACCAACGGCCACCGACTCCACCAACGGTCAATTTGAACGACCCGAAAATCCGGCACCAACGGTCCTTTTTTGAAAAACTGGATCAGATGACACGGAGCCCGATTCGGCTTAGGTGAAATCGCTCGGATCTTCGAGTCCGAATCCGGCTGGAAAATGGACGATCGAATCTTCACCTGCCAAAATTTTTGCACCGCGTGCTTTCACTTTATTTACACTTATTTTGCGCTGAATTCGTCTTTTTTCATACGGTTTTCTCTGACTTTCGTTTTAAAACACCATCTGTCATCTAAAAAACCACATCCGGCCAGGATCCGGACACTTTTTTAACCGAAAAACACGTAGTCCCAAATGGGGCTACGCCCCGGGCCGCTCTCCATACAAAATGTAAACAAACACTTTTCTTTCTTATTTTTCGTTGAAATCGATGATTTTAATGCGGTTTTCACTACTAATCTGTAGATTGGCACTAGTTTTAACGATTACAACAAACTTTCGTGGGTTCTTTAAACTTTTTACGCGAAATTTTTATGAAAAACACGGAGCGACGCTCAGCACGTGTTGACACTACAGCGTTTGACAGCTCACACAGGGATAACTGGCTTGTGGCCGCCAAGCGTTCATAGCGACGTGGCTTTTTGATCCTTCGATGTCGGCTCTTCCTATCATTGCGAAGCAAAATTCACAAAGCGTAGGATTGTTCACCCTTTCAAGGGAACGTGAGCTGGGTTTAGACCGTCGTGAGACAGGTTAGTTTTACCCTACTGGTGTGCAAGTACTATCTCAATGGAATTCCTGTGCAGTACGAGAGGAACCACAGGTACGGACCAATGGCTCAATACTAGTCCGAGCGGACTTTGGTATGACGCTACGTCCGTCGGATTATGCCTGAACGCCTCTAAGGTCGTAACCGAACCAGGCTGGTAGTATATGTATAGGAGTCGTTAGCTAGATGGCTAATAACATCACGAGACCGGATTGAGTCTTCTATAGACTCTTTCCATTTATTGGAAACCCTCAAACTGAGCCTATCGCGAGTGCGCTCGCCGAAGTACCTGAAGTGGGAAAAGGCGTTGTGCTTGCCGATCTTCCAAGAATAGTTTCGACTCCTAAGACCACCCGAAAACGACGGGTTTGCAGGCTGGGCGCTACGCATTGAAGAGAGATGTACATTTCGATCCTTTCAGGCGACCCATGCTTGGTGGTTGTGTGCGGTGTGCTCCCCCCGGGGGGCACATGCGGCATACCGTGTGTGGACTAGTTGGACCCACCCTTGCGGTGGACCGACCGGTCAGTGGTGTTTGCGGGTTAACACATGCGAGCGTTGCGGCCCAGAGGCCTTACCGCCTTTCACTGCGGGTTCGTCAAGAACTTGGAGATGGTCGCAACGCATCGGGTCCTCCCGGGGTACTTGGTGTTTGGATGCTGGCTTGGTGATTAAACACTTGATATTCCATCTTCGGATGAATTTCGGGTGTCACCTGTTGCCTAAGACCACTTGCATGTTTAGCTCGCCGTGGGGTAGCAAGCGTTGTGATCTAATGGCCTTACCGGGCAAACACTTTCGGTTCGTCAAGGACTTGGAGTGCCGGGACGGGTTGGCGGATCCATCACTCTGAGTATGCCGGGTTGATACTTGGGGTTGGTTTGGTTTTGGTGACCCAATACTAGATGTACCATCTCGGTGGTATGTCAGTATCACCTATACTCCAGACCACTTGCATGGTTAGCAAGCGTTGTGATCTAATGGCCCAACCGGGCAAACACTTTGGGTTCGCAAGGACTTAGAGTGCCGGGACGGGTTGGCGGATCCAACACTCTGGGTACCTCCGGGTACTTGGGGTTGGTTGAGGACTTGGTGAACAAACACTTGATATACACTCTCCGGATGTACTTCGGGTGTCACCTGTTGTCCGAGGCCACTTGCATGGTCGCAAGCGTTGTGATACAATGGTCCTACCGGGCAAACACTTTGGGTTCGCAAGGACTTGGAGTGCCGGGACGGGTTGGCGGATCCAACACTCTGGGTACCTCCGGGTACTTGGGGTTGGTTGAGGACTTGGTGAGCAAACACTTGATATACGTTCTTCGGATGTACTTCGGGTGTCACCTGTTGTCCGAGACCACTTGCATGGTCAACGGTTGAGGTGGTGATGGCGGGTCGGTGCTGTAGGGTGCCGGCCTGTTGGCTGCCTTGGCCGGGTTGGTTGGTTAACACTTGATTGAGCTTGCACCCGAGGGTAATGGCACTTGAAGGTGGGTACCGGCTGGCTGACCTGGTGTGATGGTTGGTTGGTGAACACTTGGCGGTACTTGCACTTGGCTGTGCTTGGACTTGAAGGTGGGATCCGGCTGGCCTAGGCCATTGGTGGTTGGTTGGTGGGTTAGCCCTTAGCTGGGCTGGCTGGCTGGCTGGCCATCGGTGGTGTGGTGTGGTGTGTTGGGCGGTTGGTGAACACTTGGCGGTACTAGCACTTGGCTGTGCTTGGACTTGAAGGTGGGATCCGGCTGGCCTAGGCCATTGGTGGTTGGTTGGTGGGTTAGCCCTTAGCTGGGCTGGCTGGCTGGCTGGCCATCGGTGGTGTGGTGTGGTGTGGTGTGTGGAGTCGAGCATCGCGCGCCGTTGCCTTCTTCGGAGTGTTGTGGGTACGCTAGTGCTTGCAGTGCAAAGAGGTTGGTGATGGAGTAACATTGCCTTCACCATGGAGTTGCGGGTACTTAGGTACTTGCAAGGAGATGGTGGTTTGGTGGTGTTGCGTGTGTGGTGTTCGATTAGAAAGATATAATTTCTAAGTCCGGATTAGTGCTGTCAGTGGGGCCGCCGCTAACAGGTCCTGCACGGCTACCGTGGGGCTTGACTTGGCGCTATTCCGGACTTGGGGCGATCACGATGTCCCCGTGCGGGACTTAGAAGATGGAAGAACACAAGTACCCTTATCCCATGACTTGTGAGTGATTGGCATACGTTACCACATGAAGAGAAAAATTGGCCCGGATCCATATTATATGAACAGAAAAATCGGCTAAGTCCCGGATCCATATTATATGAAGGGAAAAATCGGCTAAGTCCCGGATCCATATTATATGAAGAGAAAAATCGGCTAAGTCCAGGATCCATATTATATGAAGGGAAAAATCGGCTAAGTCCCGGATCCATATTATATGAAGAGAAAAATCGGCTAAGTCCAGGATCCATATTATATGAAGAGAAAAATCGGCTAAGTCCAGGATCCATATTATATGAAGAGAAAAATCGGCTAAGTCCAGGATCCATATTATATGAAGAGAAAAATCGGCTAAGTCCAGGATCCATATATAATAACCTTATAATCGGCTTAGTCCAGGATCCATATTACATGAAGAGAAAAATCGGCTAAGTCCAGGATCCATATATATTAACCTAATAATCGGCTAAGTCCAGGATCCATATAATATGAAGAGAAAAATCGGCTAAGTCCCAGATTGGGTCTGTCAGAAATACACTTCCAAGTTACCACACAAGCAAGCAAGATGGCCTAGTGACGGAACCATATAATATGAAGAGAAAAATCGGCTAAGTCCGAGATTGGGTCGGTCGGAAATACACTATCAAGTTACCACACAAGCAAGCAAGATGGCCTAATGATGGATCCATATAATATGAAGAGAAAAATCGGCTAAGTCCAAGATTGGGTCTGTCAGAAATACACTATCAAGTTACCACACAAGCAAGCAAGATGGCCTAGTGATGGATCCATATTATATGAAGAGAAAAATCGGCTAAGTCCGAGATTGGGTCGGTCGGAAATACACTATCAAGTTACCACACAAGCAAGCAAGATGGCCTAGTGATTGATCCATATAATATGAAAAGAAAAATCGGCTAAGTCCAAGATTGGGTCTGTCAGACATACACTTTCAAGTTACCACACAAGCAAGCAAGATGGCCTAGTGATTGATCCATATGATTTGAAGAGAAAAATCGGCTAAGTCCGAGATTGGGTCTGTCAGACATACACTACCAAGTTACCTTACAAGCAAGCAAGATGGCCTAATGATGGATCCATATGATATGAAGAGAAAAATCGGCTAAGTCCCAGATTGGGTCTGTCAGACATACACTTTCAAGTTACCACACAAGCAAGCAAGATGGCCTAGTGATTGATCCATATGATATGAAGAGAAAAATCGGCTAAGTCCGAGATTGGGTCTGTCAGACATACACTTCCAAGTTACCACACAAGCAAGCAAGTTACCACATGAAGAGAAAGCCGGCAAAGTCCGGGAATGTTACCACATGAACTGGAAAATGGGCAAAAACCTACCTTCACAGGCAACGTGAATAACTAAGGCTGTAGACATCGGATCGACAAGCCAAAGACTGATATGGAAAGGAAATGAGTAGTACTAGCTTTCCTGAGAGTTGCAGAGCTTAGACTGCATATGAACGAAAGTTATTAAGCGTCAAAGTCAGAGAAGTTACCCAAAGGAACACAAGTTCCAACTTAGAGCATGTATACCGCCTAGACGGTAAGAGGTACGGCCAGGCTGAGGAATAAGGAAATGTTGACCAACATGTTCCCTAACTATCCCCCGAAGACCGCAAAGCAATCCAACATCAACCAAGAAAGTTATAGCCCGATCAAGGAAACACCTACTTTGCACCGATATTGCACCAAATACATGTACCAAGCACCTTCGGTTGCATACCTGCAGGGGCTTACCATAGTAGGCCATGGAAGACCGATATACCGAACATAATCACTTTCTATCTCCTCGGGTGTTTGAGATAGCGCTTTGCGGTACAAGAACGAAAGTTAGACTATATCTTGGTGCATCTTTTTGCCCAAGATCACAAGACCCTATCTACCAAGGCAAGAAAGTTGTGTGGGGACAAAATGTCCAAAAGTGCCCAAAGTGGCACACTTGAACCATATATTCGAGAAAAACACAAGTGTGGGCCCGAGCTAGCAAGTTGAAATGTTCTGACCGTCAGTAGCCCTAGTTGAGGTGCACTTATCATTATATGAGGCCAACGTGCCAGCTAGTCTCTAAAGGGGCGATATGGGTGTTCCAAGGTTTGTACCCAATTGAGGAAAAAACAGGGTAAGGTACGGTGTACCGCGAATAACTCGGGCTATAGATGTCCGATCGATGAGTTTGGCATATGTATGGAAAGGTCTCGACGAGACCTAACTACCCTGAAAGTATGAAGGCAAAGACTTGAATGACCGGGAAGTTATTAAGTGCACAAGTGGTAAAGTTGCACCAAAGTCCATGTTACCCGAAGTGGTACATGAACACCCAATATTCGACCAAAACACAAGTTTAGAGACGAGCTAGCGAGCTACATTGTTCAGACCGTCAGTAGCCCGCATCAAGACACGCATTTAATTATACGGGGCCTAGCCGCTAGCTCGACTCGAAGTCGGTCATATGGTTGGTTGATGGTTTGGACCGACCACGTGGTGTACCAAGGTGATGTACCTTTCATGAATTAAAACTCTGGCTGTATGGCACTGAGCGACAAGCTATGGTGTGATTTGGAATAGTCTTGAGTGGGACTATTTAGGAAAAATGCGAACAAAAAATCACAAAGTCCTTGGGCGAAGCTATTAGCGAAACATAGAGCAAATTGGTACCAAAAACTATGGAAATGGGACTTGAGTCAAAAATAACCGCAAGTTGGAGAAGAGATAGCAAGCTTGCGTAGAACAATTATATTTGGTGCATGGTATCACCAACAAAAAAGTATATGGGGCCAAGGTGCTGGCTGGCCTCCAAAGTGGAGATATGGGCGATCCAAAGTTTGTACCCAAGTACGAACAAGTATGGAAAAAACAGGGTAAGGTACCAAGTACCATTAATAACTTCGGCTGTAGATGGCCGAGCGAGGCAAACGGCTCACCGTTGGAAAGGTCTTGGGGAGACCTATCTACCCTGAAAGTTTCATGAGGCTGAGTTGAAAGACCACGGAGATATTAGGTGATGATGGTCCAATTCGGACAGCCTAAGAAAAACATATGTAAGGATGCTGCGAGATGAATAGGATGCTGCATGGAGATGAATCTTGATCTTCTTCATCTCCCATCTTAATACAGCATCCCTACTTAAAGGCATCTTGGACATAGTCGATTTTTCATAAATTCATAGAAAATCATATGTTAGGATGCTGGGAGATGAATGGGATGCTGCATGGAGATGAATCTTGATCTCCTACATCTCTCATCTCAATACAGCATCCCTACTTAAAGCCATCTCGGACTTAGTCGATTTTTCATAAATTCATAGAAATTCATATGTTAGGATGCTGCGAGATGAATGGGATGCTGCATGGAGATGAATCTTGATCTCCTACATCTCTCATCTCAATACAGCATCCCTACTTAAAGGCATCTCGGACTTAGTCGATTTTTCATAAATTCATAGAAATTCATATGTTAGGATGCTGGGAGATGAATGGGATGCTGCATGGAGATGAATCTTGATCTCCTACATCTCCCATCTTAATACAGCATCCCTACTTAAAGCCATCTCGGACTTAGTCGATTTTTCATAAATTCATATAAATTCATATGTTAGGATGCTGGGAGATTAATGGGATGCTGCATGGAGATGCATCTTGATCTCCTACATCTCCCATCTTAATACAGCATCCCTACTTAAAGCCATCTCGGACTTAGTCGATTTTTCATAAATTCTAAGAAATTCATATGTTAGGATGCTGGGAGATGAATGGGATGCTGCATGGAGATGAATCTTGATCTTCTTCATCTCCCATCTTAATACAGCATCCCTACTTAAATGCATCTCGGACTTAGTCGATTTTTCATAAATTCTAAGAAAAACATATGTTAGGATGCTGCGAGATGAATGGGATGCTGCATGGAGATGAATCTTGATCTTCTTCATCTCCCATCTTAATACAGCATCCCTACTTAAAGGCATCGCGGACTTAGTCGATTTTTCATAAATTCATAGAAATTCATATGTTAGGATGCTGGGAGATGAATGGGATGCTGCATGGAGATGAATCTTGATCTCCTACATCTCCCATCTCAATACAGCATCCCTACTTAAAGGCATCTCGGACTTAGTCGATTTTTCATAAATTCATAGAAATTCATATGTTAGGATGCTGGGAGATGAATGGGATGCTGCATGGAGATGAATCTTGATCTTCTTCATCTCCCATCTTAATACAGCATCCCTACTTAAAGGCATCTCGGACTTAGTCGATTTTTCATAAATTCATAGAAATTCATATGTTAGGATGCTGCGAGATGAATGGGATGCTGCATGGAGATGCATCTTGATCTCCTACATCTCCCATCTTAATACAGCATCCCTACTTAAAGCCATCTCGGACTAAGTCGATTTTTCATAAATTCTAAGAAAAACATATGTTAGGATGCTGCGAGATGAATGGGATGCTGCATGGAGATGAATCTTGATCTTCTCCATCTCCCATCTCAATACAGCATCCCTACTTAAAGCCATCTCGGACTTAGTCGATTTTTCATAAATTCATAGAAATTCATATGTTAGGATGCTGCGAGATGAATGGGATGCTGCATGGAGATGCATCTTGATCTCCTACATCTCCCATCTTAATACAGCATCCCTACTTAAATGCATCTCGGACTTAGTCGATTTTTCATAAATTCTAAGAAAAACATATGTTAGGATGCTGCGAGATGAATGGGATGCTGCATGGAGATGCATCTTGATCTCCTACATCTCCCATCTTAATACAGCATCCCTACTTAAAGCCATCTCGGACTAAGTCGATTTTTCATAAATTCTAAGAAAAACATATGTTAGGATGCTGGGAGATGAATGGGATGCTGCATGGAGATGAATCTTGATCTCCTACATCTCCCATCTCAATACAGCATCCCTACTTAAAGGCATCTCGGACTTAGTCGATTTTTCATAAATTCTAAAAAAAAACATATGTTAGGATGCTGGGAGATGAATGGGATGCTGCATGGAGATGAATCTTGATCTTCTTCATCTCCCATCTTAATACAGCATCCTTACTTAAAGGCATCTCGGACTTAGTCGATTTTTCATAAATTCTAAGAAATTCATATGTTAGGATGCTGCGAGATGAATGGGATGCTGCATGGAGATGAATCTTGATCTCCTACATCTCCCATCTCAATACAGCATCCCTACTTAAAGGCATCTCGGACTTAGTCGATTTTTCATAAATTCTAAGAAAAACATATGTAAGGATGTTGCGAGATGAATGGGATGCTGCATGGAGATGAATCTTGATCTTCTTCATCTCCCATCTTAATACAGCATCCCTACTTAAAGGCATCTTGGACATAGTCGATTTTTCATAAATTCTAAGAAAAACATATGTTAGGATGCTGGGAGATGAATGGGATGCTGCATGGAGATAAATCTTGATCTTCTTCATCTCCCATCTTAATACAGCATCCCTACCTAAAGGCATCTCGGACTTAGTCGATTTTTCATAAATTCTAAGAAATTCATATGTTAGGATGCTGCGAGATGTATGGGATGCTGCATGGAGATGGTTCTTGATCTTCTTCATCTCCCATCTCATTACAGCATCCCTACTTAAAGACATCTCGGACTTAGTCGATTTTTCATAAATTCTAAGAAAAACATATGTTAGGATGCTGGGAGATAAATGGGATGCTGCATGGAGATGAATCTTGATCTTCTTCATCTCCCATCTTAATACAGCATCCCTACTTAAAGGCATCTCGGACTTAGTCAATTTTTCATAAGTTCTAAGAAAAACATATGTTAGGATGCTGCGAGAGGAATGGGATGCTGCATGGAGATGAATCTTGATCTTCTTCATCTCCCATCTTAATACAGCATCCCTACTTAAAGGCATCTTGGACTTAGTCGATTTTTCATAAATTCTAAGAAAAACATATGTTAGGATGCTGCGAGATGAATGGGATGCTGCATGAAGATGAATCTTGATCTTCTTCATCTCCCATCTTAATACAGCATCCCTAATTAAAGGCATCTCGGACTTAGTCGATTTTTCATAAATTCTAAGAAATTCATATGTTAGGATGCTGCGAGATGAATGGGATGCTGCATGGAGATGAATCTTGATCTTCTTCATCTCCCCTCTCAATACAGCATCCCTACTTAAAGGCATCTCGGACTTAGTCGATTTTTCATAAATTCTAAGAAATTCATATGTTAGGATGCTGGGAGATGAATGGGATGCTGCATGGAGATGAATCTTGATCTCCTACATCTCCCATCTCAATACAGCATCCCTACTTAAAGGCATCTCGGACTTAGTCGATTTTTCATAAATTCTAAGAAATTCATATGTTAGGATGCTGCGAGATGAATGAGATGCTGCATGGAGATGAATCTTGATCTCCTACATCTCCCATCTCAATACAGCATCCCTACTTAAAGCCATCTCGGACTTAGTCGATTTTTCATAAATTCATAGAAATTCATATGTTAGGATGCTGCGAGATGAATGGGATGCTGCATGGAGATAAATCTTGATCTCCTACATCTCCCATCTCAATATAGCATCCCTACTTAAAGCCATCTCGGACTTAGTCGATTTTTCATAAATTCATAGAAATTCATATGTTAGGATGCTGCGAGATGAATGGGATGCTGCATGGAGATGAACCTTGATCTCCTACATCTCTTATCTCAATACAGCATCCCTACTTAAAGGCATCTTGGACTTAGTCGATTTTTCATAAATTCTAAGAAAAACATACGTTAGGATGCTGCGAGATGAATGGGATGCTGCATGGAGATAAATATTGATCTATTACATCTCCCATCTCAATACAGCATCCCTACTTAAAGCCATCTCGGACTTAGTCGATTTTTCATAAATTCATAGAAATTCATATGTCAGGATGCTGCGAGATGAATGGGAAGCTGCATGGAGATAAATCTTGATCTCCTACATCTCCCATCTCAATATAGCATCCCTACTTAAAGCCATCTCGGACTTAGTCGATTTTTCATAAATTCATAGAAATTCATATGTTAGGATGCTGCGAGATGAATGGGATGCTGCATGGAGATGAATCTTGATCTCCTACATCTCCCATCTCAATACAGCTTCCCTACTTAAAGGCATCTCGGACTAAGTCGATTTTTCATAAATTCATAGAAATTCATATGTAAGGATGCTGCGAGATGAATGGGATGCTGCATGGAGATGAATCTTGATCTTTTACATCTCCCATCTCAATACAGCATCCCTACTTAAAGGCATCTCGGACTTAGTCGATTTTTCATAAATTCTAAGAAATTCATATGTTAGGATGCTGCGAGATGAATGGGATGCTGCATGGAGATGAATCTTGATCTTCTTCAACTCCCATCTCAATACAGCATCCCTACTTAAATGCATCTCGGACTTAGTCGATTTTTCATAAATTCTAAGAAAAACATATGTTAGGATGCTGCGAGATGAATGGGATGCTGCATGGAGATGAATCTTGATCTTCTTCATCTCCCATCTCAATACAGCATCCCTACTTCATGGCATCTCGGACTTAGTCGATTTTTCATAACTTTTAAGAAAAACATATGTTAGGATGCTGGGAGATGAATGGGATGCTGCATGGAGATGAATCTTGATCTTCTTCATCTCCCATCTCAATACAGCATCCCTACTTAAATGCATCTCGGACTTAGTCGATTTTTCATAACTTCTAAGTAAAACATATGTTAGGATGCTGCGAGATGAATGGGATGCTGCATGGAGATGAATCTTGATCTTCTTCATCTCCCATCTTGATACAGCATCCCTACTTTAAGGCATCTTGGACTTAGTCAATTTTTCATAAATTCTAAGAAAAACATATGTTAGGGTGCTGCGAGATGAATGGGATGCTGCATGGAGATGATTCTTGATCTTCTTTATCTCCCATCTTAATACAGCATCCCTACTTAAAGGCATCTCGGACTTAGTCGATTTTTCATAAATTCTAAGAAAAACATATGTTAGGATGCTGCGAGATGAATGGGATGCTGCATGGAGATGAATCTTGATCTTCTTCATCTCCCATCTTAATACAGCATGCCTACTTAAAGGCATCTCGGACTTAGTCTATTTTTCATAAATTCATAGAAATTCATATGTTAGGATGCTGGGAGATGAATGGGATGCTGCATGGAGATGAATCTTGATCTTCTTCATCTCCCATCTTAATACAGCATCCCTACTTAAAGGCATCTCGGACTTAGTCAATTTTTCATAAATTCTAAGAAATTCATATATTAGGATGCTGCGAGATGAATGGGATGCTGCATTGAGATGAATCTTGATCTTCTTCATCTCCCATCTTAATACAGCATCCCTACTTAAAGGCATCTCGGACTTAGTCGATTTTTCATAAATTATTAGAAATTCATATGTTAGGATGCTGCGAGATGAATGGGATGCTGCATGGTGATGAATCTTGATCTTCTCCATCTCCCATCTTAATACAGCATCCCTTCTTAAAGGCATCTCGGACTTAGTCGATTTTTCATAAATTCTAAGAAAAACATATGTTAGGATGCTGCGAGATGAATGGGATGCTGCATGGAGATGAATCTTGATCTTCTTCATCTCCCATCTTAATACAGCATCCCTACTTAAAGGCATCTCGGACTTAGTCGATTTTTCATAAATTCTAAGAAAAACATATGTTAGGATGCTGCGAGATGAATGGGATGCTGCATGGAGATGAATCTTTATCTTCTCCATCTCCCATCTTAATACAGCATCCCTACTTAAAGGCATCTCGGACTTAGTCGATTTTTCATAAATTCTAAGAAAACAATATGTTAGGATGCTGCGAGATGAATGGGATGCTGCATGGAGATGAATCTTGATCTTCTCCATCTCCCATCTTAATACAGCATCCCTACTTAATGGCATCTCGGACTTAGTCGATTTTTCATAAATTCTAAGAAAACAATATGTTAGGATGCTGCGAGATGAATGGGATGCTGCATGGAGATGAATCTTGATCTCCTACATCTCCCATCTTAATACAGCATCCCTACTTAAAGGCATCTCGGACTTAGTCGATTTTTCATAAAATCTAAGAAAAACATATGTTAGGATGCTGCGAGATGAATGGGATGCTGCATGGAGATGAATCTTGATCTTATTCATCTCCCATCTTGATACAGCATCCCTACTTTAAGGAATCTTGGACTTAGTCGATTTTTCATAAATTCTAAGAAAAACATATGTTAGGATGCTGCGAGATGAATTAGATGCTGCATGGAGATGAATCTTGATCTTCTTCATCTCCCATCTTGATACAGCATCCCTACTTTAAGGCATCTTGGACTTAGTCGATTTTTCATAAATTCCAAGAAAAACATATGTTAGGATGCTGCGAGATGAATGGGATGCTGCATTGAGATGAATCTTGATCTTCTTCATCTCCCATCTTAATTCAGCATCCCTACTTAAAGGCATCTCGGACTTAGTCGATTTTTCATGAATTCATAGAAATTGATATGTTAGGAAGCTGCGAGATGAATGAGATGCTGCATGGAGATGAATCTTGATCTTATTCATCTCCCTCCTCAATACAGCATCCCTACTTAAAGGCATCTCGGACTTAGTCGATTTTTCATAAATTCATAGAAATTCATATGCTAGGATGCTGGGAGATGAATGGGATGCTGCATAGAGATGAATCTTGATCTTCTTCATCTCCCATCTTAATACAGCATCCCTACTTAAGGGCATCTCGGACTTTGTCGATTTTTCATAAATTCTAAGAAAAACATATGTTAGGATGCTGCGAGATGAATGGGATGTTGCATGGAGATGTATCTTGATCTCCTACATCTCCCATCTCAATACAGCATCCCTACTTAAAGGCATCTCGGACTTAGTCGATTTTTCATAAATTCTAAGAAATTCATATGTTAGGATGCTGCGAGATGAATGGGATGCTGCATGGAGATGAATCTTGATCTCCTACATCTCTGATCTCAATACAGCATCCCTACTTAAAGGCATCTCGGACTTAGTCGATTTTTCATAAATTCATAGAAATTCATATGTTAGGATGCTGCGAGATGAATTGGATGCTGCATGGAGATGAATCTTGATCTTCTACATCTCCCATCTTAATACAGCATCCCTACTTAAAGGCTCCTCGGACTTAGTCGATTTTTCATAAATTCTAAAAAAAAACATATGTCAGGATGCTGCGAGATGAATGAGATGCTGCATGGAGATGAATCTTGATCTTCTTAATCTCTCATTTCTTTACAGCATCCCTACTTAAAGGCATCTCGGACTTAGTCGATTTTTCATAAATTCTAAGAAAAACATATGTTAGGATGCTGCGAGATGAATATGATGCTGCATGGAGATGAATCTTGATCTTCTACATCTCCCATCTCAATAAAGCATCCCTACTTAAAGGCATCTCGGACTTAGTCGATTTTTCATAAATTCTGAGAAAAACATATGTTAGGATGCTGCGAGATGAAGGGGATGCTGCATGGAGATGAATCTTGATCTTCTTCATCTCCCATCTCAATACAGCATCCCTACTTAAAGGCATCTCGGACTTAGTCGATTTTTCATAAATTCTAAGAAAAACATATGTAAGGATGCTGCGAGATGAATGGGATGCTGCATGGAGATGGATCTTGATCTTCTAGATCTCCCATCTCAATACAGCATCCCTACTTAAAGGCATCTCGGACTAAATCGATTTTTCATAAATTCATAGAAATTCATATGTTAGGATGCTGGGAGATGAATGGGATGCTGCATGGAGATGAATCTTGATCTTCTTCATCTCCCATCTCAATACAGCATCCCTACTTAAAGGCATCTCGGACTTAGTCGATTTTTCATAAATTCATAGAAATTCATATATTAGGATGCTGGGAGATGAATGGGATGCTGCATGGAGATGAATCTTGATCTTCTTCATCTCCCATCTCAATACAGCATCCCTACTTAAAGGCATCTCGGACTTAGTCGATTTTTCATAAATTCTAAGAAAAACATATGTTAGGATACTGAGAGATGAATGGGATGCTGCATGGAGATGAATCTTGATCTTCTTCATCTCCCATCTCAATACAGCATCCCTACTTAAAGGCATCTCGGACTTAGTCGATTTTTCATAAATTCATAGAAATTCATATGTTAGGATGCTGCGAGATAAATGGGATGCTGCATGGAGATGAATCTTGATCTCCTACATCTCCCATATCAATACAGCATCCCTACTTAAAGGCATCTCGGACTTAGTCGATTTTTCATAAATTCATAGAAATTCATATGTTAGGATTCTGCGAGATGAATGGGATGCTGCATGGAGATGAATCTTGATCTTCTTCATCTCCCATCTTAATACAGCATCCCTACTTAAAGGCATCTCGGACTTAGTCGGTTTTTCATAAATTCTAAGAAATTCATATGTTAGGATGCTGCGAGATGAATGGGATGCTGCATGGAGATGAATCTTGATCTTCATCATCTCCCATCTCAATACAGCATCCAAACTTAAAGGCATCTCGGACTTAGTCCATTTTTCATAAATTCTAAGAAAAACATATGTTAGGATGCTGCGAGATGAATGGAATGCTGCATGGAGATGAATCTTGATCTTCTTCAACTCCCATCTTAATACCGCATCCCTGCTTAAAGGCATCTCGGACTTAGTCGATTTTTCATAAATTCTAAGAAAAACATATGTTAGGATGCTGCGAGATGAATGGGATGCTGCATGGAGATGAATCTTGATATTCTTCATCTCCCATCTTAATACAGCATCCCTGCTTAAAGGCATCTCGGACAAAGTCGATTTTTCATAAATTCTAAGAAAAACATATGTTAGGATGCTGCGAGATGAATCGGATGCTGCATTGAGATGAACCTTGATCTTCTTCATCTCCCATCTTAATACAGCATCCCTACTTAAAGGCATCTCGGACTTAGTCGATTTTTCATAAATTCTAAAAAAACATATGTTAGGATGCTGCGAGATGAATGGGATGCTGCATGGAGATGAATCTTGATATTCTTCATCTCCCATCTTAATACAGCATCCCTACTTAACGGCATCTCGGACTTAGTCGATTTTTCATAAATTCTAAGAAAAACATATGTTAGGATGCTGCGAGATGAATGGGATGCTGCATGGAGATGAATCTTGATCTTCTTCATCTCCCATCTTAATACAGCATCCCTAATTAAATGCATCTCGGACTTAGTCGATTTTTCATAAATTCTAAGAAAAACATATGTTAGGATGCTGCGAGATGAATGGGATGCTGCATGGAGATGAATCTTGATCTTCTTCATCTCCCATCTTAATACAGCATCCCTACTTAAAGGCATCTCGGACTTAGTCGATTTTTCATAAATTCTAAGAAATTCATATGTAAGGATGCTGGGAGATGAATGGGATGCTGCGTGGAGATGAATCTTGATCTCCTACAACTCCCATCTTAATACAGCATCCCTACTTAAAGCCATCTCGGACTTAGTCGATTTTTCAGAAATTCTAAGAAATTCATATGTTAGGATGCTGGGAGATGAATGAGATGCTGCATGGAGATGAATCTTGATCTCCTACATCTCCCATCTCAATACAGCATCCCTACTTAAAGGCATCTCGGACTTAGTCGATTTTTCATAAATTCATAGAAATTCATATGTTAGGATGCTGGGAGATGAATGGGATGCTGCATGGAGATGAATCTTGATCTTCTTCATCTCCCATCTTAATACAGCATCCCTACTTAAAGGCATCTCGGACGTAGTCGATTTTTCATAAATTCATAGAAATTCATATGTTAGGATGCTGGGAGATGAATGGGATGCTGCATGGAGATGAATCTTGATCTTCTTCATCTCCCATCTTAATACAGCATCCCTACTTAAAGGCATCTCGGACTTAGTCGATTTTTCATAAATTCTAAGAAATTCATATGTTAGGATGCTGGGAGATGAATGGGATGCTGCATGGAGATGAATCTTGATCTCCTACATCTCCCATCTCAATACAGCATCCCTACTTAAAGGCATCTCGGACTTAGTCGATTTTTCATAAATTCATAGAAATTCATATGTTAGGATGCTGCGAGTTGAATGGGATGCTGCATGGAGATGAATCTTGATCTCCTACATCTCTCATCTCAATACAGCATCCCTACTTAAAGGCATCTCGGACTTAGTCGATTTTTCATAAATTCATAGAAATTCATATGTTAGGATGCTGCGAGATGAATGGGATGCTGCATGGAGATGAATCTTGATCTCCTACATCTCCCATCTCAATACAGCATCCCTACTTAAAGCCATCTCGGACTTAGTCGATTTTTCATAAATTCATAAAAAAACATATGTTAGGATGCTGGGAGATGAATGGGATGCTGCATGGAGATGAATCTTGATCTTCATCATCTCCCATCTTAATACAGCATCCCTACTTAAAGGCATCTCGGACTTAGTCGATTTTTCATAAATTCTAAGAAAAACATATGTTAGGATGCTGGGAGATGAATGGGATGCTGCATGGAGATGAATCTTGATCTCCTACATCTCCCATCTCAATACAGCATCCCTACTTAAAGGCATCTCGGACTTAGTCGATTCCAATACTAGAACTATCTCGGACTTAGTCGATTTTTCATAAATTCATAGAAAAACATATGTTAGGATGCTGCGAGATGAATGGGATGCTGCATGGAGATGAATCTTGATCTCCTACATCTCTCATCTCAATACAGCATCCCTACTTAAAGCCATCTCGGACTTAGTCGATTTTTCATAAATTCTCAGAAATTCATATGTTAGGATGCTGGGAGATGAAAGGGATGCTGCATGGAGATGAAACTTGATCTCCTACATCTCCCATCTCAATACAGCATCCCTACTTAAAGGCATCTCGGACTTAGTCGATTTTTCATAAATTCTAAGAAAAGCATATGTTAGGATGCTGCGAGATGAATGGGATGCTGCATGGAGATAAATTTTGATCTTCTTCATCTCCCATCTTAATACAGCATCCCTACTTAAACGCATCTCGGACTTAGTCGATTTTTAATAAATTCTAAGAAAATCATATGTTAGGATGCTGCGAGGAGAATGGGATGCTGCATTGAGATGATTCTTGATCTTCTTCATCTCTCATCTCAATACAGCATCCTTTCTTAAAGGCATCTCGGACTTAGTCGATTTTTCATAAATTCTAAGAAAAACATATGTTAGGATGCTGGGAGATGAATGGGATGCTGCATGGAGATGAATCTTGATCTCCTACATCTCTCATCTCAATACAGCATCCCTACTTAAAGGCATCTCGGACTTAGTCGATTTTTCATAAATTCTAAGAAATTCATATGTTAGGATGCTGCGATATGAATGGGATGCTGCATGGAGATGAATCTTGATCTTCTTCATCTCCCATCTTAATACAGCATCCCTATTTGAAGGCATCTCGGACTTAGTCGATTTTTCATAAATTCTAAGAAAAACATATGGTAGGATGCTGGGAGATGAATGGGATGCTGCATGGAGATGAATCTTGATCTTCTTCATCTCCCATCTTAATACAGCATCCCTACTTAAAGGCATCTCGGACTTAGTCAATTTTTCATAAATTCTAAAAAAACATATGTTAGGATGCTGGGAGATGAATGGGATGCTGCATGGAGATGAATCTTGATCTTCTTCATCTCCCATCTCAATACAGCATCCCTACTTAAAGGCATCTCGGACTTAGTCGATTTTTCATAAATTCATAGAAAAACATATGTTAGGATGCAGGGAGATGAATGGGATGCTGCATGGAGATGAATCTTGATCTTCTTCATCTCCCATCTTAATACAGCATCCCTACTTAAAGGCATCTCGGACTTAGTCGATTTTTCATAAATTCATAGAAATTCATATGTTAGGATGCTGCGAGATGAATGGGATGCTGCATGGAGATGAATCTTGATCTCCTACATCTCCCATCTCAAAACAACATCCCTACTAAAAGGCATCTCGGACTTAGTCGATTTTTCATAAATTCTAAGAAAAACATATGTAAGGATGCTGCGAGATGAATGGGATGCTGCATGGAGATGGATCTTGATCTCCTACATCTCCCATCTTAATACAGCATCCCTACTTAAACGCATCTCGGACTTAGTCGATTTTTAATAAATTCTAAGAAAATCATATGTTAGGATGCTGCGAGATGAATGGGATGCTGCATGGAGATGAATCTTGATCTCCTACATCTCCCATCTCAAAACAGCATCCCTACTTAAAGGTATCTCGGACTTAGTCGATTTTTCATAAATTCATAGAAATTCATATGTAAGGATGCTGCGAGATGAATGGGATGCTGCATGGAGATGAACCTTGATCTCCTACATCTCCCATCTTAATACAGCATCCCTACTTAAAGGCATCTCGGACTTAGTCGATTTTTCATATATGCTAAGAAAAACATATGTTAGGATGCTGCGAGATGAATGGGATGCTGCATGGAGATGAATCTTGATCTTCTTCATCTCTCATCTCAATACAGCATCCCTACTTAAAGGCATCTCGGACTTAGTCGATTTTTCATAAATTCTAAGAAATTCATATGTTAGGATGCTGGGAGATGAATGGGATGCTGCATGGAGATGAATCTTGATCTTCTTAATCTCCTATCTGAATACAGCATCCCTACTTAAAGGCATCTCGGACTTAGTCGATTTTTCATAAATTCTAAGAAAAACATATGTTAGGATGCTGCGAGATGAATGGGATGCTGCATGACGATGAATCTTGATCTTCTCCATCTCCAATCTTAATACAGCATCCCTACTTAAAGGCATCTCGGACTTAGTCGATTTTTCATAAATTCTAAGAAAAACATTTGTTAGGATGCTGCGAGATGAATGGGATGCTGCATGGAGATGAATCTTGATCTTCTTCATCTCCCATCTTAATACAGCATCCCTACTAAAAGGCATATCGGACTTAGTCGATTTTTCATAAATTCTAAGAAAAACATATGTAAGGATGCTGCGAGATGAATGGGATGCTGCATGACGATGAATCTTGATCTTCTTCATCTCCCATCTTAATACAGCATCCCTACTTAGAGGCATCTCGGACTTAGTCGATTTTTCATAAATTCTAAGAAAAACATATGTTAGGATGCTGCGAGATGAATGGGATGCTGCATGGAGATGAATCTTGATCTTCTTCATCTCCCATCTCAATACAGCATCCCATTCATCTCGCAGCATCCTAACATATGTTTTTCTTAGAATTTATGAAAAATCGACTAAGTCCGAGATGCCTTTAAGTAGGGATGCTGTATTGAGATGGGAGATGAAGAAGATAAAGATTCATCTCCATGCAGCATCCCATTCATCTCGCAGCATCCTAACATATGAATTTCTTAGAATTTATGAAAAATCGACTAAGTCCGAGATGCCTTTAAGTAGGGATACTGTATTGAGATGGGAGATGTAGGAGATCAAGATTCATCTCCATGCAGCATCCCATTCATCTCCCAGCATCCTAACATATGTTTTTCTTAGAATTTATGAAAAATCGACTAAGTCCGAGATGCCTTTAAGTTGGGATGCTGTATTGAGATGGGAGATGTTGGAGATCAAGATTCATCTCCATGCAGCATCCCATTCATCTCCCAGCATCCTAACATATGAATTTCTAAGAATTTATGAAAAATCGACTAAGTCCGAGATGCTTTTAAGTAGGGATGCTGTATTAAGATGGGAGATGAAGAAGATCAAGATTCATCTCCATGCAGCATCCCATTCATCTCTCAGCATCCTAACATATGTTTTTCTTAGAATTTATGAAAAATCGACTAAGTCCGAGATGCCTTTAAGTAGGGATACTGTATTGAGATGGGAGATGTAGGAGATCAAGATTCATCTCCATGCAGCATCCCATTCATCTCCCAGCATCCTTACTTATGAATTTCTTAGAATTTATGAAAAATCGACTAAGTCCGAGATGCCTTTAAGTAGGGATGCTGTATTGAGATGGGAGATGTAGGAGATCAAGATTCATCTCCATGCAGCATCCCATTCATCTCGCAGCATCCTAACATATGAATTTCTATGAATTTATGAAAAATCGACTAAGTCCGAGATGCCTTTAAGTAGGGATGCTGTTTTGAGATGGGAGATGTAGGAGATCAAGATTCATCTCCATGCAGCATCCCATTCATCTCCCAGCATCCTTACATATGAATTTCTTAGAATTTATGAAAAATCGACTAAGTCCGAGATGGCTTTAAGTAGGGATGCTGTATTGAGATGGGAGATGTAGGAGATCAAGATTCATCTCCATGCAGCATCCCATTCATCTCGCAGCATCCTAACATATGAATTTCTATGAATTTATGAAAAATCGACTAAGTCCGAGATGCCTTTAAGTAGGGTTGCTGTTTTGAGATGGGAGATGTAGGAGATCAAGATTCATCTCCATGCAGCATCCCATTCATCTCCCAGCATCATAACATATGAATTTCTTAGAATTTATGAAAAATCGACTAAGTCCGAGATGGCTTTAAGTAGGGATGCTGTATTGAGATGGGAGATGTAGGAGATCAAGATTCATCTCCATGCAGCATCCCATTCATCTCCTTGCATCCTAATATATGAATTTCTATGAATTTATGAAAAATCGACTAAGTCCGAGATGCCTTTAAGTAGGGATGCTGTATTGGTATTGGAGATGTAGGAGATCAAGATTCATCTCCATGCAGCATCCCATTCATCTCGCAGCATCCTTACATATGTTTTTCTTAGAATTTATGAAAAATCAACTAAGTCCGAGATGCCTTTAAGTAGGGATGCTGTTTTAAGATGGAAGATGAAGAAGATCAAGATTCATCTCCATGCAGCATCCGATTCATCTCGCAGCATCCTAACATATGAATTTCTTAGAATTTATGAAAAATCGACTAAGTCCGAGATGCCTTTAAGTAGGGATGCTGTATTAAGATGGGAGATGAAGAAGATCAAGATTCATCTCCATGCAGCATTCCATTCATCTCGCAGCATCCTAACATATGTTTTTCTTAGAATTTATGAAAAATGGACTAAGTCCGAGATGCCTTTAAGTTTGGATGCTGTATTGAGATGGGAGATGATGAAGATCAAGATTCATCTCCATGCAGCATCCCATTCATCTCGCAGCATCCTAACATATGAATTTCTTAGAATTTATGAAAAACCGACTAAGTCCGAGATGCCTTTAAGTAGGGATGCTGTATTAAGATGGGAGATGAAGAAGATCAAGATTCATCTCCATGCAGCATCCCATTCATCTCGCAGAATCCTAACATATGAATTTCTATGAATTTATGAAAAATCGACTAAGTCCGAGATGCCTTTAAGTAGGGATGCTGTATTGATATGGGAGATGTAGGAGATCAAGATTCATCTCCATGCAGCATCCCATTTATCTCGCAGCATCCTAACATATGAATTTCTATGAATTTATGAAAAATCGACTAAGTCCGAGATGCCTTTAAGTAGGGATGCTGTATTGAGATGGGAGATGAAGAAGATCAAGATTCATCTCCATGCAGCATCCCATTCATCTCTCAGTATCCTAACATATGTTTTTCTTAGAATTTATGAAAAATCGACTAAGTCCGAGATGCCTTTAAGTAGGGATGCTGTATTGAGATGGGAGATGAAGAAGATCAAGATTCATCTCCATGCAGCATCCCATTCATCTCCCAGCATCCTAATATATGAATTTCTATGAATTTATGAAAAATCGACTAAGTCCGAGATGCCTTTAAGTAGGGATGCTGTATTGAGATGGGAGATGAAGAAGATCAAGATTCATCTCCATGCAGCATCCCATTCATCTCCCAGCATCCTAACATATGAATTTCTATGAATTTATGAAAAATCGATTTAGTCCGAGATGCCTTTAAGTAGGGATGCTGTATTGAGATGGGAGATCTAGAAGATCAAGATCCATCTCCATGCAGCATCCCATTCATCTCGCAGCATCCTTACATATGTTTTTCTTAGAATTTATGAAAAATCGACTAAGTCCGAGATGCCTTTAAGTAGGGATGCTGTATTGAGATGGGAGATGAAGAAGATCAAGATTCATCTCCATGCAGCATCCCCTTCATCTCGCAGCATCCTAACATATGTTTTTCTCAGAATTTATGAAAAATCGACTAAGTCCGAGATGCCTTTAAGTAGGGATGCTTTATTGAGATGGGAGATGTAGAAGATCAAGATTCATCTCCATGCAGCATCATATTCATCTCGCAGCATCCTAACATATGTTTTTCTTAGAATTTATGAAAAATCGACTAAGTCCGAGATGCCTTTAAGTAGGGATGCTGTAAAGAAATGAGAGATTAAGAAGATCAAGATTCATCTCCATGCAGCATCTCATTCATCTCGCAGCATCCTGACATATGTTTTTTTTTAGAATTTATGAAAAATCGACTAAGTCCGAGGAGCCTTTAAGTAGGGATGCTGTATTAAGATGGGAGATGTAGAAGATCAAGATTCATCTCCATGCAGCATCCAATTCATCTCGCAGCATCCTAACATATGAATTTCTATGAATTTATGAAAAATCGACTAAGTCCGAGATGCCTTTAAGTAGGGATGCTGTATTGAGATCAGAGATGTAGGAGATCAAGATTCATCTCCATGCAGCATCCCATTCATCTCGCAGCATCCTAACATATGAATTTCTTAGAATTTATGAAAAATCGACTAAGTCCGAGATGCCTTTAAGTAGGGATGCTGTATTGAGATGGGAGATGTAGGAGATCAAGATACATCTCCATGCAACATCCCATTCATCTCGCAGCATCCTAACATATGTTTTTCTTAGAATTTATGAAAAATCGACAAAGTCCGAGATGCCCTTAAGTAGGGATGCTGTATTAAGATGGGAGATGAAGAAGATCAAGATTCATCTCTATGCAGCATCCCATTCATCTCCCAGCATCCTAGCATATGAATTTCTATGAATTTATGAAAAATCGACTAAGTCCGAGATGCCTTTAAGTAGGGATGCTGTATTGAGGAGGGAGATGAATAAGATCAAGATTCATCTCCATGCAGCATCTCATTCATCTCGCAGCTTCCTAACATATCAATTTCTATGAATTCATGAAAAATCGACTAAGTCCGAGATGCCTTTAAGTAGGGATGCTGAATTAAGATGGGAGATGAAGAAGATCAAGATTCATCTCAATGCAGCATCCCATTCATCTCGCAGCATCCTAACATATGTTTTTCTTGGAATTTATGAAAAATCGACTAAGTCCAAGATGCCTTAAAGTAGGGATGCTGTATCAAGATGGGAGATGAAGAAGATCAAGATTCATCTCCATGCAGCATCTAATTCATCTCGCAGCATCCTAACATATGTTTTTCTTAGAATTTATGAAAAATCGACTAAGTCCAAGATTCCTTAAAGTAGGGATGCTGTATCAAGATGGGAGATGAATAAGATCAAGATTCATCTCCATGCAGCATCCCATTCATCTCGCAGCATCCTAACATATGTTTTTCTTAGATTTTATGAAAAATCGACTAAGTCCGAGATGCCTTTAAGTAGGGATGCTGTATTAAGATGGGAGATGTAGGAGATCAAGATTCATCTCCATGCAGCATCCCATTCATCTCGCAGCATCCTAACATATTGTTTTCTTAGAATTTATGAAAAATCGACTAAGTCCGAGATGCCATTAAGTAGGGATGCTGTATTAAGATGGGAGATGGAGAAGATCAAGATTCATCTCCATGCAGCATCCCATTCATCTCGCAGCATCCTAACATATTGTTTTCTTAGAATTTATGAAAAATCGACTAAGTCCGAGATGCCTTTAAGTAGGGATGCTGTATTAAGATGGGAGATGGAGAAGATAAAGATTCATCTCCATGCAGCATCCCATTCATCTCGCAGCATCCTAACATATGTTTTTCTTAGAATTTATGAAAAATCGACTAAGTCCGAGATGCCTTTAAGTAGGGATGCTGTATTAAGATGGGAGATGAAGAAGATCAAGATTCATCTCCATGCAGCATCCCATTCATCTCGCAGCATCCTAACATATGTTTTTCTTAGAATTTATGAAAAATCGACTAAGTCCGAGATGCCTTTAAGAAGGGATGCTGTATTAAGATGGGAGATGGAGAAGATCAAGATTCATCACCATGCAGCATCCCATTCATCTCGCAGCATCCTAACATATGAATTTCTAATAATTTATGAAAAATCGACTAAGTCCGAGATGCCTTTAAGTAGGGATGCTGTATTAAGATGGGAGATGAAGAAGATCAAGATTCATCTCAATGCAGCATCCCATTCATCTCGCAGCATCCTAATATATGAATTTCTTAGAATTTATGAAAAATTGACTAAGTCCGAGATGCCTTTAAGTAGGGATGCTGTATTAAGATGGGAGATGAAGAAGATCAAGATTCATCTCCATGCAGCATCCCATTCATCTCCCAGCATCCTAACATATGAATTTCTATGAATTTATGAAAAATAGACTAAGTCCGAGATGCCTTTAAGTAGGCATGCTGTATTAAGATGGGAGATGAAGAAGATCAAGATTCATCTCCATGCAGCATCCCATTCATCTCGCAGCATCCTAACATATGTTTTTCTTAGAATTTATGAAAAATCGACTAAGTCCGAGATGCCTTTAAGTAGGGATGCTGTATTAAGATGGGAGATAAAGAAGATCAAGAATCATCTCCATGCAGCATCCCATTCATCTCGCAGCACCCTAACATATGTTTTTCTTAGAATTTATGAAAAATTGACTAAGTCCAAGATGCCTTAAAGTAGGGATGCTGTATCAAGATGGGAGATGAAGAAGATCAAGATTCATCTCCATGCAGCATCCCATTCATCTCGCAGCATCCTAACATATGTTTTACTTAGAAGTTATGAAAAATCGACTAAGTCCGAGATGCATTTAAGTAGGGATGCTGTATTGAGATGGGAGATGAAGAAGATCAAGATTCATCTCCATGCAGCATCCCATTCATCTCCCAGCATCCTAACATATGTTTTTCTTAAAAGTTATGAAAAATCGACTAAGTCCGAGATGCCATGAAGTAGGGATGCTGTATTGAGATGGGAGATGAAGAAGATCAAGATTCATCTCCATGCAGCATCCCATTCATCTCGCAGCATCCTAACATATGTTTTTCTTAGAATTTATGAAAAATCGACTAAGTCCGAGATGCATTTAAGTAGGGATGCTGTATTGAGATGGGAGTTGAAGAAGATCAAGATTCATCTCCATGCAGCATCCCATTCATCTCGCAGCATCCTAACATATGAATTTCTTAGAATTTATGAAAAATCGACTAAGTCCGAGATGCCTTTAAGTAGGGATGCTGTATTGAGATGGGAGATGTAAAAGATCAAGATTCATCTCCATGCAGCATCCCATTCATCTCGCAGCATCCTTACATATGAATTTCTATGAATTTATGAAAAATCGACTTAGTCCGAGATGCCTTTAAGTAGGGAAGCTGTATTGAGATGGGAGATGTAGGAGATCAAGATTCATCTCCATGCAGCATCCCATTCATCTCGCAGCATCCTAACATATGAATTTCTATGAATTTATGAAAAATCGACTAAGTCCGAGATGGCTTTAAGTAGGGATGCTATATTGAGATGGGAGATGTAGGAGATCAAGATTTATCTCCATGCAGCTTCCCATTCATCTCGCAGCATCCTGACATATGAATTTCTATGAATTTATGAAAAATCGACTAAGTCCGAGATGGCTTTAAGTAGGGATGCTGTATTGAGATGGGAGATGTAATAGATCAATATTTATCTCCATGCAGCATCCCATTCATCTCGCAGCATCCTAACGTATGTTTTTCTTAGAATTTATGAAAAATCGACTAAGTCCAAGATGCCTTTAAGTAGGGATGCTGTATTGAGATAAGAGATGTAGGAGATCAAGGTTCATCTCCATGCAGCATCCCATTCATCTCGCAGCATCCTAACATATGAATTTCTATGAATTTATGAAAAATCGACTAAGTCCGAGATGGCTTTAAGTAGGGATGCTATATTGAGATGGGAGATGTAGGAGATCAAGATTTATCTCCATGCAGCATCCCATTCATCTCGCAGCATCCTAACATATGAATTTCTATGAATTTATGAAAAATCGACTAAGTCCGAGATGGCTTTAAGTAGGGATGCTGTATTGAGATGGGAGATGTAGGAGATCAAGATTCATCTCCATGCAGCATCTCATTCATCTCGCAGCATCCTAACATATGAATTTCTTAGAATTTATGAAAAATCGACTAAGTCCGAGATGCCTTTAAGTAGGGATGCTGTATTGAGATGGGAGATGTAGGAGATCAAGATTCATCTCCATGCAGCATCCCATTCATCTCCCAGCATCCTAACATATGAATTTCTTAGAATTTATGAAAAATCGACTAAGTCCGAGATGCCTTTAAGTAGGGATGCTGTATTGAGAGGGGAGATGAAGAAGATCAAGATTCATCTCCATGCAGCATCCCATTCATCTCGCAGCATCCTAACATATGAATTTCTTAGAATTTATGAAAAATCGACTAAGTCCGAGATGCCTTTAATTAGGGATGCTGTATTAAGATGGGAGATGAAGAAGATCAAGATTCATCTTCATGCAGCATCCCATTCATCTCGCAGCATCCTAACATATGTTTTTCTTAGAATTTATGAAAAATCGACTAAGTCCAAGATGCCTTTAAGTAGGGATGCTGTATTAAGATGGGAGATGAAGAAGATCAAGATTCATCTCCATGCAGCATCCCATTCCTCTCGCAGCATCCTAACATATGTTTTTCTTAGAACTTATGAAAAATTGACTAAGTCCGAGATGCCTTTAAGTAGGGATGCTGTATTAAGATGGGAGATGAAGAAGATCAAGATTCATCTCCATGCAGCATCCCATTTATCTCCCAGCATCCTAACATATGTTTTTCTTAGAATTTATGAAAAATCGACTAAGTCCGAGATGTCTTTAAGTAGGGATGCTGTAATGAGATGGGAGATGAAGAAGATCAAGAACCATCTCCATGCAGCATCCCATACATCTCGCAGCATCCTAACATATGAATTTCTTAGAATTTATGAAAAATCGACTAAGTCCGAGATGCCTTTAGGTAGGGATGCTGTATTAAGATGGGAGATGAAGAAGATCAAGATTTATCTCCATGCAGCATCCCATTCATCTCCCAGCATCCTAACATATGTTTTTCTTAGAATTTATGAAAAATCGACTATGTCCAAGATGCCTTTAAGTAGGGATGCTGTATTAAGATGGGAGATGAAGAAGATCAAGATTCATCTCCATGCAGCATCCCATTCATCTCGCAACATCCTTACATATGTTTTTCTTAGAATTTATGAAAAATCGACTAAGTCCGAGATGCCTTTAAGTAGGGATGCTGTATTGAGATGGGAGATGTAGGAGATCAAGATTCATCTCCATGCAGCATCCCATTCATCTCGCAGCATCCTAACATATGAATTTCTTAGAATTTATGAAAAATCGACTAAGTCCGAGATGCCTTTAAGTAAGGATGCTGTATTAAGATGGGAGATGAAGAAGATCAAGATTCATCTCCATGCAGCATCCCATTCATCTCCCAGCATCCTAACATATGTTTTTTTTTAGAATTTATGAAAAATCGACTAAGTCCGAGATGCCTTTAAGTAGGGATGCTGTATTGAGATGGGAGATGTAGGAGATCAAGATTCATCTCCATGCAGCATCCCATTCATCTCCCAGCATCCTAACATATGTTTTTCTTAGAATTTATGAAAAATCGACTTAGTCCGAGATGGCTTTAAGTAGGGATGCTGTATTAAGATGGGAGATGTAGGAGATCAAGATGCATCTCCATGCAGCATCCCATTCATCTCGCAGCATCCTAACATATGTTTTTCTTAGAATTTATGAAAAATCGACTAAGTCCGAGATGCATTTAAGTAGGGATGCTGTATTAAGATGGGAGATGTAGGAGATCAAGATGCATCTCCATGCAGCATCCCATTCATCTCGCAGCATCCTAACATATGAATTTCTATGAATTTATGAAAAATCGACTAAGTCCGAGATGGCTTTAAGTAGGGATGCTGTATTGAGATGGGAGATGGAGAAGATCAAGATTCATCTCCATGCAGCATCCCATTCATCTCGCAGCATCCTAACATATGTTTTTCTTAGAATTTATGAAAAATCGACTTAGTCCGAGATGGCTTTAAGTAGGGATGCTGTATTAAGATGGGAGATGTAGGAGATCAAGATGCATCTCCATGCAGCATCCCATTCATCTCGCAGCATCCTAACATATGAATTTCTATGAATTTATGAAAAATCGACTAAGTCCGAGATGCCTTTAAGTAGGGATGCTGTATTAAGATGGGAGATGAAGAAGATCAAGATTCATCTCCATGCAGCATCCCATTCATCTCCCAGCATCCTAACATATGAATTTCTATGAATTTATGAAAAATCGACTAAGTCCGAGATGCCTTTAAGTAGGGATGCTGTATTGAGATGGGAGATGTAGGAGATCAAGATTCATCTCCATGCAGCATCCCATTCATCTCCCAGCATCCTAACATATGAATTTCTATGAATTTATGAAAAATCGACTAAGTCCGCGATGCCTTTAAGTAGGGATGCTGTATTAAGATGGGAGATGAAGAAGATCAAGATTCATCTCCATGCAGCATCCCATTCATCTCGCAGCATCCTAACATATGTTTTTCTTAGAATTTATGAAAAATCGACTAAGTCCGAGATGCATTTAAGTAGGGATGCTGTATTAAGATGGGAGATGAAGAAGATCAAGATTCATCTCCATGCAGCATCCCATTCATCTCCCAGCATCCTAACATATGAATTTCTTAGAATTTATGAAAAATCGACTAAGTCCGAGATGGCTTTAAGTAGGGATGCTGTATTAAGATGGGAGATGTAGGAGATCAAGATGCATCTCCATGCAGCATCCCATTAATCTCCCAGCATCCTAACATATGAATTTATATGAATTTATGAAAAATCGACTAAGTCCGAGATGGCTTTAAGTAGGGATGCTGTATTAAGATGGGAGATGTAGGAGATCAAGATTCATCTCCATGCAGCATCCCATTCATCTCCCAGCATCCTAACATATGAATTTCTATGAATTTATGAAAAATCGACTAAGTCCGAGATGCCTTTAAGTAGGGATGCTGTATTGAGATGAGAGATGTAGGAGATCAAGATTCATCTCCATGCAGCATCCCATTCATCTCGCAGCATCCTAACATATGAATTTCTATGAATTTATGAAAAATCGACTAAGTCCGAGATGGCTTTAAGTAGGGATGCTGTATTGAGATGAGAGATGTAGGAGATCAAGATTCATCTCCATGCAGCATCCCATTCATCTCCCAGCATCCTAACATATGATTTTCTATGAATTTATGAAAAATCGACTAAGTCCGAGATGCCTTTAAGTAGGGATGCTGTATTGAGATGAGAGATGTAGGAGATCAAGATTCATCTCCATGCAGCATCCCATTCATCTCGCAGCATCCTAACATATGAATTTCTATGAATTTATGAAAAATCGACTAAGTCCGAGATGCCTTTAAGTAGGGATGCTGTATTGAGATGAGAGATGTAGGAGATCAAGATTCATCTCCATGCAGCATCCCATTCATCTCGCAGCATCCTAACATATGAATTTCTATGAATTTATGAAAAATCGACTAAGTCCGAGATGCCTTTAAGTAGGGATGCTGTATTGAGATGAGAGATGTAGGAGATCAAGATTCATCTCCATGCAGCATCCCATTCATCTCGCAGCATCCTAACATATGATTTTCTTAGAATTTATTAAAAATCGACTAAGTCCGAGATGCCTTTAAGTAGGGATGCTGTATTAAGATGGGAGATGAAGAAGATCAAGATTCATCTCCATTCAGCATCCCATTCATCTCGCAGCATCCTAACATATGAATTTCTTAGAATTTATGAAAAATCGACTAAGTCCGAGATGCCTTTAAGAAGGGATGCTGTTTTAAGATGAAAGATGAAGAAGATCAAGATTCATCTCCATGCAGCATCCCATTCATCTCGCAGCATCCTAACATATGTTTTTCTTAGAATTTATGAAAAATCGACTAAGTCCGAGATGCCTTTAAGTAGGGATGCTGTATTAAGATGGGAGATGAAGAAGATCAAGATTCATCTCCATGCAGCATCCCATTCATCTCGCAGCATCTTAACATAGGTTTTTCTTAGATTTTATGAAAAATCGGCTAAGTCCGAGATGCCTTTAAGTAGGGATGCTGTATTAAGATGGGAGATGAAGAAGATCAAGATTCATCTCCATGCAGCATCCCATTCATCTCGCAGCATCTTAACATAGGTTTTTCTTAGATTTTATGAAAAATCGGCTAAGTCCGAGATGCCTTTAAGTAGGGATGCTGTATTGAGATGAGAGATGAAGGAGATCAAGATTCATCTCCATGCAGCATCCCATTCATCTCCCAGCATCTAAACATCTGTTTTTCTTAGAATTTATGAAAACTCGACTAAGTCCGAGATGCCTTTAAGTAGGGATGCTGTATTAAGATGGGAGATGTAGGAGATCAAGATTCATCTCCATGCAGCATCCCATTCATCTCGCAGCATCCTAACATATGTTTTTCTTAGAATTTATGAAAAATCGACTAAGTCCGAGATGACTTTAAGTAGGGATGCTGTATTAAGATGGGAGATGAAGAAGATCAAGATTCATCTCCATGCAGCATCCCATTCATCTCCCAGCATCCTAACATATGTTTTACTTAGAATTTATGAAAAAACGACTAAGTCCGAGATGCCTTTAAGTAGGGATGCTGTATTAAGATGGGAGATGTAGAAGATCAAGATTCATCTCCATGCAGCATCCCATTCATCTCGCAGCATCCTAACATATGTTTTTCTTAGAATTTATGAAAAATCGACTAAGTCCGAGATGCCTTTAAGTAGGGATGCTGTATTGAGATGGGAGATGAAGAAGATCAAGATTCATCTCCATGCAGCATCCCATTCATCTCGCAGCATCCTAACATATGAATTTCTTAGAATTTATGAAAAATCGACTAAGTCCGAGATGCCTTTAAGTAGGGATGCTGTATTGAGATGGGAGATGTAAGAGATCAAGATTCATCTCCATGCAGCATCCCATTCATCTCGCATCATCCTTACATATGTTTTTCTTAGAACCTATGAAAAATCGACTAAGTCCGAGATGCCTTTAAGTAGGGATGCTGTATTAAGATGGGAGATGAAGAAGGTCAAGATTTATCTTAATGCAGCATCCCATTCATCATGCAGCATCCTTACATAAGAATTTCTTAGAATTTATGAAAAATCGACTAAGTCCGAGATGCCCTTAAGTAGGGATGCTGTATTGAGATGGAAGATGAAGAAGATCAAGATTCATCTCCATGCAGCATCCCATTCATCTCGCAGCATCCTAACATATGTTTTTCTTAGAATTTATGAAAAATCGACTAAGTCCGAGATGCCTCTAAGTGGGGATGCTGTATTAAGATGGGAGATGAAGAAGATCAAGATTCATCTCCATGCAGCATCCCATTCATCTCGCAGCATCCTAACATATGAATTTCTATGAATTTATGAAAAATCGACTAAGTCCGAGATGCCTTTAAGTAGGGATGCTGTATTGAGATGAGAGATGAAGAAGATTAAGATTCATCTCCATGCGACATCCCATTCATCTCGCAGCATCCTAACATATGAATTTCTATGAATTTATGAAAAATCGACTAAGTCCGAGATGCCTTTAAGTAGGGATGCTGTATTAAGATGGGAGATGAAGAAGATCAAGATTCATCTCCATGCAGCATCCCATTCATCTCGCAGCATCCTAACATATGTTTTTCTTAGAATTTATGAAAAATCGACTCAGTCCGAGATGCCTTTAAGTAGGGATGCTGTATTAAGATGGGAGATGAGGAAGGTCAAGATTCATCTCCATGCAGCATCCCATTCATCTCGCAGCATCCGAACATATGTTTTACTTAGAATTTATGAAAAATCGACTAAGTCCGAGATGCCTTTAAGTAGGGATGTTTTATTAAGATGGGAGATGAAGAAGATCAAGATTCATCTCCATGCAGCATCCCATTCATCTCGCAGCATCCTAACATATGTTTTTTTTAGAATTTATGAAAAATCGACTAAGTCCCAGATGCCTTTAAGTAGGGATGCTGTATCAAGATGGGAGATGAAAAAGATCAAGATTCATCTCCATGCAGCATCCCATTCATCTCCAAGCATCCTAACATATGAATTTCTTAGAATTTATGAAAAATCGACTAAGTCCGAGATGGCTTTAAGTAGGGATGCTGTATTGAGATGGGAGATGTAGGAGATCAAGATTCATCTCCATGCAGCATCCCATTCATCTCTCAGCATGCTAACATATGTTTTTCTTAGAATTTATGAAAAATCGACTAAGTCCGAGATGCCTTTAAGAAGGGATGCTGTATAAAGACGGGAGATGAAGAAGATCAAGATTCATCTCCATGCAGCATCCCATTCATCTTGCAGCATCCTAACATATGTTTTTCTTAGGACTTATGAAAAATCGACTAAGTCCGAGATGCCTTTAAGTAGGGATGCTGTATTAAGATGGGAGATGAAGAAGATCAAGATTCATCTCCATGCAGCATCCCATTCATCTCCCAGCATCCTAACATATGTTTTTCTTAGAACTTATGAAAAATCGACTAAGTCCGAGATGCCTTTAAGTAGGGATGCTGTATTAAGATGGGAGATGAAGAAGATCAAGATTCATCTCCATGCAGCATCCCTTTCATCTCGCAGCATCCTAACATATGTTTTTCTTAGAACTTATGAAAAATCGACTAAGTCCGAGATGCCTTTAAGTAGGGATGCTGTATTAAGATGGGAGATGAAGAAGATCAAGATTCATCTCCATGCAGCATCCCATTCATCTCGCAGCATTCTAACATATGTGTTTCTTAGAATTTATGAAAAATCGACTAAGTCCGAGATGCCTTTAAGTAGGGATGCTATATTAAGATGGGAGATGAAGAAGATCAAGATTCATCTCCATGCAGCATCCCATTCATCTCGCAGCATCCTAACATATGTTTTTCTTAGAATTTATGAAAAATCGACTAAGTCCGAGATGCCTTTAAGTAGGGATGCTGTATTAATATTGGAGATGAAGAAGATCAAGATTCATCTCCATGCAGCATCCCATTCATCTCCCAGCATCCTAACATATGTTTTTCTTAGAATTTATGAAAAATCGACTAAGTCCTAGATGCCTTTAAGTAGGGATGCTGTATTAAGATGGGAGATGAAGAAGATCAAGATTCATCTCCATGCAGCATCCCATTCATCTTGCAGCATCCTAACATATGAATTTCTTAGAATTTATTAAAAATCGACTAAGTCCGAGATGCCTTTAAGTAGGGATGCTGTATTAAGATGGGAGATGAAGAAGATCAAGATTCATCTCCATGCAGCATCTCATTCATCTCCCAGCATCCTAACATATGAATTTCTAAGAATTTATGAAAAATCGACTAAGTCCGAGATGCCTTTAAGTAGGGATGCTGTATTAAGATGGGAGATGCAGAAGATCAAGATTCATCTCAATGCAGCATCCCACTCATCTCGCAGCATCCTAACATATGTTTTCTTAGAATTTATGAAAAATCAACTAAGTCCGAGATGCCTTTAAGTAGGGATGCTGTATTAAGATGGGAGATGAAGAAGATCAAGATGCATCTCCATGCAGCATCCCATTCATCTCGCAGCATCCTAACATATGTTTTCTTAGAATTTATGAAAAATCAACTAAGTCCGAGATGCCTTTAAGTAGGGATGCTGTATTAAGATGGGAGATGAAGAAGATCAAGATGCATCTCCATGCAGCATCTTATTCATCTCGCAGCATCCTAACATATGAATTTCTAAGAATTTATGAAAAATCGACTAAGTCCGAGATGCCTTTAAGTAGGGATGCTGTATTAAGATGGGAGATGAAGAAGATCAAGATTCATCTCCATGCAGCATCCCATTCATCTCCCAGCATCCTTACATATGTTTTTCTTAGAATTTATAAAAAATCGACTAAGTCCGAGATGGCTTTAAGTAGGGATGCTGTATTGAGATGGGATATGTAGGAGATCAAGATTCATCTCCATGCAGCATCCCATTCATCTCCCAGCATCCTAACATATGAATTTCTAAGAATTTATGAAAAATCGACTAAGTCCGAGATGCCTTTAAGTAGGGATGCTGTATTAAGATGGGAGATGAAGAAGATCAAGATTCATCTCCATGCAGCATTCCATTCATCTCGCAGCATCCTAACATATGTTTTTCTACGAATTTATGAAAAATCGACTAAGTCAGAGATGCCTTGAAGTAGGGATGCTGTATTGAGATGGGAGATGGAGAAGATCAAGATTCATCTCCATGCAGCATCCCATGCATCTCCCAGCATCCAAACATATGTTTTTCTTAGAATTTATAAAAAATCGACTAAGTCCGAGATGCCTTTAAGTAGGGATGCTGTATTGAGATGGGAGATGGAGAAGATCAAGATTCATCTCCATGCAGCATCCCATGCATCTCGCAGCATCCTAACATATGTTTTTCTTAGAATTTATGCAAAATCGACTAAGTCCGAGATGCCTTTAAGCAGGGATGCTGTATTAAGATGGGAGATGAAGAAGATCAAGATTCATCTCCATGCAGCATCCCATTCATCTCGCAGCATCCTAACATATGTTTTTCTACGAATTTATGAAAAATCGACTAAGTCAGAGATGCCTTGAAGTAGGGATGCTGTATCAAGATGGGAGATGAAAAAGATCAAGATTCATCTCCATGCAGCATCCCATTCGTCTCCCAGCATCCTTACATATGAATTTCTTAGAATTTATGAAAAATCGACTCAGTCCGAGATGCCTTTAAGTAGGGATGCTGTATTAAGATGGGAGATGAAGAAGATCAAGATTCATCTCCATGCAGCATCCCATTCATCTCGCAGCATCCCAACATATGAATTTCTTAGAATTTATGAAAAATCGACTAAGTCCGAGATGCCTTTAAGTAGGGATGCTGTATTGAGATGGGAGATGAAGAAGATCAAGATTCATCTCCATGCAGCATCCCATTCATCTCCCAGCATCCTAACATATGAATTTCTATGAATTTATGAAAAATCGACTAAGTCAGAGATGCCTTGAAGTAGGGATGCTGTATTGAGATGGGAGATGGAGAAGATCAAGATTCATCTCCATGCAGCATCCCATTCATCTCTCAGCATCCTTACATATGTTTTTCTTAGAATTTATGAAAAATCGACTAAGTCCGAGATGCCTTTAAGCAGGGATGCTGTATTAAGATGGGAGATGAAGAATATCAAGATTCATCTCCATGCAGCATCCCATTCATCTCCCAGCATCCAAACATATGTTTTTCTTAGAATTTATGAAAAATCGACTAAGTCCGAGATGCCTTCAAGTAGGCATGAAGAAGATCAAGATTCATCTCCATGCAGCATCCCATTCATCTCGCAGCATCCTAATATATGTTTTTCTGAGAATTTATGAAAAATCGACTAAGTCCGAGATGCCTTTAAGTAGGGATGCTGTATTAAGATGGGAGATGAAGAAGATCAAGATTAATCTCCATGCAGCATCCCATTCATCTCGCATCATCCCAACATATGTTTTTCTTAGAATTTATGAAAAATCGACTAAGTCCGAGATGCCTTTAAGTAGTCATGCTGTATTAAGATGGGAGATGAAGAAGATCAAGATTTATCTCCATGCAGCATCCCATTCATCTCCCAGCATCCTAACATATGTTTTTCTTAGAATTTATGAAAAATCGACTAAGTCCGAGATGCCTTTAAGCAGGGATGCTGTATTAAGATGGGAGATGAAGAATATCAAGATTCATCTCCATGCAGCATCCCATTCATCTCCCAGCATCCAAACATATGTTTTTCTTAGAATTTATGAAAAATCGACTAAGTCCGAGATGCCTTCAAGTAGGCATGAAGAAGATCAAGATTCATCTCCATGCAGCATCCCATTCATCTCGCAGCATCCTAATATATGTTTTTCTGAGAATTTATGAAAAATCGACTAAGTCCGAGATGCCTTTAAGTAGGGATGCTGTATTAAGATGGGAGATGAAGAAGATCAAGATTCATCTCCATGCAGCATCTTATTCATCTCGCAGCATCCTAACATATGTTTTTCTTAGAATTTATGAAAAATCGACTAAGTCCGAGATGCCTTTAAGTAGGGATGCTGTATTAAGATGGGAGATGACGAAGATCAAGATTCATCTCCATGCAGCATCCCATTCATCTCGCAGCATCCTTCCATATGTTTTCTTAGAATTTATGAAAAATCGACTAAGTCCGAGATGCCTTCAAGTAGGGATGCTGTATTAAGATGGGAGACGAAGAAGATCAAGATTCATCTCCATGCAGCATCCCATTCATCTCGCAGCACCCTAACATATGTTTTTCTTAGAATTTATGAAAAATCGACTAAGTCCGAGATGCCTTTAAGTAGGGATGCTGTATTAAGATGGGAGATGGAGAAGATCAAGATTCATCTCCATGCAGCATCCCATTCATCTCCCAGCATCCTTACATATGAATTTCTATGAATTCATGAAAAATCGACTAAGTCCGAGATGCCTTTAAGTAGGGATGCTGTATTGAGATGGGAGATGACGAAGATCAAGATTCATCTCCATGCAGCATCCCATTCATCTCCGAGCATCCTAACATATGAATTTCTTAGAATTTATGAAAAATCGACTAAGTCCGAGATGCCTATAAGTAGGGATGCTGTATTGAGATGGGAGATGAAGAAGATCAAGATTTATCTCCATGCAGCATCCCATTTATCTCGCAGCATCCTAACATATGTTTTTCTAAGAATTTATGAAAAATCGACTAAGTCCGAGATGCCTTTAAGTAGGGATGCTGTATTAAGATGGGAGATGACGAAGATCAAGATTCATCTCCATGCAGCATCCCATTCATCTCGCAGCATCCTAACATATGAATTTCTATGAATTTATGAAAAATCGACTAAGTCCGAGATGGCTTTAAGTAGGGATGCTGTATTAAGATGGGAGATGAAGAAGATCAAGATTCATCTCCATGCAGCATCCCATTCATCTCCCAGCATCCTAACATATGAATTTATATGAATTTATGAAAAATCGACTAAGTCCGAGATGGCTTTAAGTAGGGATGCTGTATTGAGATGAGAGATGTAGGAGATCAAGATTCATCTCTATGCAGCATCCCATTCATCTCCCAGCATCCTAACATATGAATTTCTATGAATTTATGAAAAATCGACTAAGTCCGAGATGGCTTTAAGTAGGGATGCTGTATTAAGATGGGAGATGAAGAAGATCAAGATTCATCTCCATGCAGCATCCCATTCATCTCCCAGCATCCTAACATATGAATTTCTATGAATTTATGAAAAATCGACTTAGTCCGAGATGGCTTTAAGTAGGGATGCTGTATTAGGATGGGATATGAAGAAGATCAAGATTCATCTTCAAGCAGCATCCCATTCATCTCGCAGCATCCTAACATATGTTTTTCTTAGAATTTATGAAAAATCGACTAAGTCCGAGATGCATTTAAGTAGGGATGCTGTATTAAGATGGGAGATAAAGAAGATCAAGATTCATCTCCATGCAGCATCTCATTCATCTCGCAGCATCCTAACATATGTTTTTCTTAGAATTTATACAAAATCGGCTAAGTCCGAGATGCCTTTAAGTAGGGATGCTGTATTAAGATGGGAGATGAAGAAGATCAAGATTCATCTCCATGCAGCATCCCATTCATCTCGCAGCATCCTAACATATGTTTTTCTTAGAATTTATGAAAAATCGACTAGGTCCGAGATGCCTTTAAGTAATGATGCTGTATTGAGATGGGTGATGAAGAAGATCAAGATTCATCTCCATGCAGCATCCCATTCATCTCCCAGCATCCTAACATATGAATTTCTATGAATTTATGAAAAATCGACTAAGTCCGAGATGCCTTTAAGTAGGGATGCTGTATTGAGATGGGAGATGTAGGAGATCAAGATTCATCTCCATGCAGCATCCCATTCATCTCGCAGCATCCTAACATATGAATTTCTATGAATTTATGAAAAATCGACTAAGTCCGAGATGGCTTTAAGTAGGGATGCTGTATTGAGATGAGAGATGTAGGAGATCAAGATTCATCTCCATGCAGCATCCCATTCATCTCGCAGCATCCTAACATATGAATTTCTATGAATTTATGAAAAATCGACTAAGTCCGAGATGCCTTTAAGTAGGGATGCTGTATTGAGATGGGAGATGTAGGAGATCAAGATTCATCTCCATGCAGCATCCCATTCATCTCGCAGCATCCTAACATATGTTTTTCTTAGAATTTATGAAAAATCGACTAAGTCCGAGATGCCTTTAAGTAGGGATGCTGTATTAAGATGGGAGATGAAGAAGATCAAGATTCATCTCCATGCAGCATCCCATTCATCTCGCAGCATCCTAACATATGTTTTTCTTAGAATTTATGAAAAATCGACTAAGTCCGAGATGCCTTTAAGTAGGGATGCTGTATTGAGATGGGAGATGAAGAAGATCAAGATTCATTTCCATGCAGCATCCCATTTATCTCGCAGCATCCTAACATATGTTTTTCTTAGAATTTATGAAAAATCGACTAAGTCCGAGATGCATTTAAGTAGGGATGCTGTATTAGGATGGGAGATGAAGTAGATCAAGATTCATCTCCATGCAGCATCCCATTCATCTCGCAGCATCCTAACATATGAATTTCTATGAATTTATGAAAAATCGACTAAGTCCGAGATGCCTTTAAGTAGGGATGCTGTATTGAGATGGGAGATGTAGGAGATCCAGATTCATCTCCATGCAGCATCCCATTCATCTCGCAGCATCCAAACATATGTTTTTCTTAGAATTTATTAAAAATCGACTAAGTCCGAGATGCATTTAAGTAGGGATGCTGTATTAGGATGGGAGATGAAGAAGATCAAGATTCATCTCCATGCAGCATCCCATGCATCTCGCAGCATCCTAACATATGTTTTTCTTAGAATTTATGCAAAATCGACTAAGTCCGAGATGCCTTTAAGCAGGGATGCTGTATTAAGATGGGAGATGAAGAAGATCAAGATTCATCTCCATGCAGCATCGCATTCATCTCGCAGCATCCTAACATATGTTTTTCTTAGAATTTATGAAAAATCAACTAAGTTCGAGATGCCTTTAAGTAGGGATGCTGTATTAAGATGGGAGGTGAAAAAGATCAAGATTCATCTCCATGCAGCATCGCATTCATCTCGCAGCATCCTAACATATGTTTTTCTTAGAATTTATGAAAAATCGACTAAGTCCGAGATGCCTTTAAGTAGGGATGCTGTATTAAGATGGGAGATGAAGAAGATCAAGATTCATCTCCATGCAGCATCCCATTCATCTCGCAGCATCTTAACATATGTTTTTCTTAGAATTTATGAAAAATCGACTAAGTCCGAGATGCCTTTAAGTAGGGATGCTATATTAAGATGGGAGATGAAGAAGATCAAGATTCATCTCCATGCAGCATCCCATTCATCTCGCAGCATCCTAACATATGTTTTTCTTAGAATTTATGAAAAATCGACTAAGTCCGAGATGCCTTTAAGTAGGGATGCTATATTAAGATGGGAGATGAAGAAGATCAAGATTCATCTCCATGCAGCATCCCATTCATCTCGCAGCATCCTAACATATGTTTTTCTTAGAATTTATGAAAAATCGACTAAGTCCGAGATGCCTTTAAGTAGGGATGCTGTATTAAGATGGGAGATGAAGAAGATCAAGATTCATCTCCATGCAGCATCCCATTCATCTCGCAGCATCCTAACATATGTTTTTCTTAGAATTTATGAAAAATAGACTAAGTCCCAGATGCCTTTAAGTAGGGATGCTGTATTGAGATGGGAGATGTAGGAGATCAAGATTCATCTCCATGCAGCATCCCATTCATCTCGCAGCATCCTAACATATGAATTTCTATGAATTCATGAAAAATCGACTATGTCCGAGATGCCTTTAAGTAGGGATGCTGTTTTAAGATGGGAGATGTAGGAGATCAAGATTCATCTCCATGCAGCATCCCATTCATCTCCCAGCATCCTTACATATGAATTTCTATGAATTTATGAAAAATCGACTAAGTCCGAGATGCCTTTAAGTAGGCATGCTGTATTGAGATTGGAGATGTAGGAGATCAAGATTCATCTCCATGCAGCATCCCATTCATCTCGCAGCATCCTAACATATGAATTTCTATGAATTTATGAAAAATCGACTAAGTCCGAGATGGCTTTAAGTAGGGATGCTGTATTGAGATGAGAGATGTAGGAGATCAAGATTCATCTCCATGCAGCATCCCATTCATCTCGCAGCATCCTAACATATGAATTTCTATGAATTCATGAAAAATCGACTATGTCCGAGATGCCTTTAAGTAGGGATGCTGTAACAAGATGGGAGATGAAGAAGATCAAGATTAATCTCCCTGCAGCATCTCATTCATCTCGCAGCATCCTAACATATGTTTTTCTTAGAAATTATGAAAAATCGACTAAGTCTGAGATGCCTTTAAGTAGGGATGCTGTATTAAGATGGGACAACAAGAAGATCAAGATTCATCTCCATGCAGCATCCCATTTATCTCCCAGCATCCTAACATATGTTTTACTTAGAATTCATGAAAAATCGACTAAGTCCGAGATTCCTTAAAGTAGGGATGCTGTATTAAGATGGGAGATGTAGAAGATCAAGATTCATCTCCATGCAGCATCCCATTCATCTCGCAGCTTCCTTACATATGAATTTCTTAGAATTTATGAAAAATCGACTTAGTCCGAGATGCCTTTAAGCAGGGATGCTGTATTAAGATGGGAGATGAAGAAGATCAAGATTCATCTCCATGCAGCATCCCATTCATCTCGCAGCATCCTAACATATTGTTTTCTTAGAATTTATGAAAAATCGACTAAGTCCGAGATGCCTTTAAGTAGGGATGCTGTATTAAGATGGGAGATGAAGAAGATCAAGATTCATCTCCATGCAGCATCCCATTCATCTCGCAGCATCCTAACATATTTTTTTCTTAGAAATTATGAAAAATCGACTAAGTCCGAGATGCCTTTAAGTAGGGATGCTGTATTGAGATGAGAGATGAACAAGATCAAGATTCATCTCCATGCAGCATCCCATTCATCTCGCAGCATCCTAACATATGTTTTTCTTGAAATTTATGAAAAATCGACTAAGTCCGAGATGCATTTAAGTAGGGATGCTGTATTAAGATGGGAGATGAAGAAGATCAAGATTCATCTCCATGCAGCATCCCATTCATCTCCCAGCATCCTAACATATGAATTTCTTAGAATTTATGAAAAATCAACTAAGTCCGAGATGGCTTTAAGTAGGGATGCTGTATTAAGGTGGGAGATGAAGAAGATCAAGATTCATCTCCATGCAGCATCCCATTCATCTCCCAGCATCCTAACATATGAATTTCTATGAATTTATGAAAAATCGACTAAGTCCGAGATGCCTTTAAGTAGGGATGCTGTATTAAGATGGGAGATGAAGAAGATAAAGATTCATCTCCATGCAGCATCCCATTCATCTCGCAGCATCCTAACATATGAATTTCTTAGAATTTATGAAAAATCGACTAAGTCCGAGATGCCTTTAAGTAGGTATGCTGTATTAAGATGGGAGATTAAGAAGATCAAGGTTCATCTTCATGCAGCATCCCATTCATCTCCCAGCATCCTTACATATGAATTTCTTAGAATTTATGAAAAATCGACTAAGTCCGAGATGCCTTTAAGTAGGGATGCTGTATTAAGATGGGAGATGAAGAAGATCAAGATTCATCTCCATGCAGCATCCCATTCATCTCCCAGCATCCTAACATATGAATTTCTATGAATTTATGAAAAATCGACTAAGTCCGAGATGCCTTTAAGTAGGGATGCTGTATTAAGATGGGAGATGAAGAAGATCAAGATTCATCTCCATGCAGCATCCCATTCATCTCGCAGCATCCTAACATATGTTTTTCTAGGAATTTATGAAAAATCGACTAAGTCCGAGATTCCTTTAAGTAGGGATGCTGTATTAAGATGGGAGATGAAGAAGATCAAGATTAATCTCCATGCAGCATCCCATTCATCTCCCAGCATCCTTACTTATGAATTTCTTAGAATTTATGAAAAATCGACTAAGTCCGAGATGCCTTTAAGTAGGGATGCTGTATTGAGATGGGAGATGTAGGAGATCAAGATTCATCTCCATGCAGCATCCCATTCATCTCGCAGCATCCTAACATATGAATTTCTAAGAATTTATGAAAAATCGACTAAGTCCGAGATGCTTTTAAGTAGGGATGCTGTATTGAGATGGGAGATGTAGGAGATCAAGATTCATCTCCATGCAGCATCCCATTCATCTCCCAGCATCCTTACTTATGAATTTCTTAGAATTTATGAAAAATCGACTAAGTCCGAGATGCCTTTAAGTAGGGATGCTGTATTAAGATGGGAGATGAAGAAGATCAACATTCATCTCCATGCAGCATCCCATTCATCTCCCAGCATCCTAACATATGAATTTCTAAGAATTTATGAAAAATCGACTAAGTCCGAGATGCTTTTAAGTAGGGATGCTGTATTGAGATGGGAGATGTAGGAGATCAAGATTCATCTCCATGCAGCATCCCATTCATCTCCCAGCATCCTTACTTATGAATTTCTTAGAATTTATGAAAAATCGACTAAGTCCGAGATGCCTTTAAGTAGGGATGCTGTATTGAGATGGGAGATGTAGGAGATCAAGATTCATCTCCATGCAGCATCCCATTCATCTCGCAGCATCCTAACATATGAATTTCTATGAATTTATGAAAAATCGACTAAGTCCGAGATGCCTTTAAGTAGGGATGCTGTATTGAGATGGGAGATGAAGAAGATCAAGATTCATCTCCATGCAGCATCCCATTCATCTCGCAGCATCCTAACATATGAATTTCTTTGAATTTATGAAAAATCGACTAAGTCCGAGATGCCTTTAAGTAGGGATGCTGTATTGAAATGGGAGATGTAGGAGATCAAGATTCATCTCCATGCAGCATCCCATTCATCTCCCAGCATCCTAACATATGTTTTTCTTAGAATTTATGAAAAATTGACTAAGTCCGAGATGCCTTTAAGTAGGGATGCTGTATTGAGATGGGAGATGTAGGAGATCAAGATTCATCTCCATGCAGCATCCCATTCATCTCCCAGCATCCTAACATATGAATTTCTTAGAATTTATGAAAAATCGACTAAGTCCGAGATGCCTTTAAGTAGGGATGCTGTATTAAGATGGGAGATGAAGAAGATCAAGATTCATCTCCATGCAGCATCCCATTCATCTCCCAGCATCCTTACATATGAATTTCTATGAATTTATGAAAAATCGACTAAGTCCGAGATGGCTTTAAGTAGGGATGCTGTATTGAGATGGGAGATGTAGGAGATCAAGATTCATCTCCATGCAGCATCCCATTCATCTCCCAGCATCCTTACATATGAATTTCTAAGAATTTATGAAAAATCGACTAAGTCCGAGATGCCTTTAAGTAGGGATGCTGTATTGAGATGGGAGATGTAGGAGATCAAGATTCATCTCCATGCAGCATCCCATTCATCTCGCAGCATCCTAACATATGTTTTTCTTAGAATTTATGAAAAATCGACTAAGTCCGAGATGCCTTTAAGTAGGGATGCTGTATTGAGTTGAGAGATGGAGAAGATCAAGATTCATCTCCATGCAGCATCCCATTCATCTCGCAGCATCCTAACATATGAATTTCTTTGAATTTATGAAAAATCGACTAAGTCCGAGATGCCTTTAAGTAGGGATGCTGTATTGAGATGGGAGATGTAGGAGATCAAGATTCATCTCCATGCAGCATCCCATTCATCTCGCAGCATCCTAACATATGTTTTTCTTAGAATTTATGAAAAATCGACTAAGTCCGAGATGCCTTTAAGTAGGGATGCTGTATTGAGATGGGAGATGAAGAAGATAAAGATTCATCTCCATGCAGCATCCCATTCATCTCGCAGCATCCTAACATATGAATTTCTTAGAATTTATGAAAAATCGACTAAGTCCGAGATGCCTTTAAGTAGGGATACTGTATTGAGATGGGAGATGTAGGAGATCAAGATTCATCTCCATGCAGCATCCCATTCATCTCCCAGCATCCTAACATATGTTTTTCTTAGAATTTATGAAAAATCGACTAAGTCCGAGATGCCTTTAAGTTGGGATGCTGTATTGAGATGGGAGATGTTGGAGATCAAGATTCATCTCCATGCAGCATCCCATTCATCTCCCAGCATCCTAACATATGAATTTCTAAGAATTTATGAAAAATCGACTAAGTCCGAGATGCTTTTAAGTAGGGATGCTGTATTAAGATGGGAGATGAAGAAGATCAAGATTCATCTCCATGCAGCATCCCATTCATCTCTCAGCATCCTAACATATGTTTTTCTTAGAATTTATGAAAAATCGACTAAGTCCGAGATGCCTTTAAGTAGGGATACTGTATTGAGATGGGAGATGTAGGAGATCAAGATTCATCTCCATGCAGCATCCCATTCATCTCCCAGCATCCTTACTTATGAATTTCTTAGAATTTATGAAAAATCGACTAAGTCCGAGATGCCTTTAAGTAGGGATGCTGTATTGAGATGGGAGATGTAGGAGATCAAGATTCATCTCCATGCAGCATCCCATTCATCTCGCAGCATCCTAACATATGAATTTCTATGAATTTATGAAAAATCGACTAAGTCCGAGATGCCTTTAAGTAGGGATGCTGTTTTGAGATGGGAGATGTAGGAGATCAAGATTCATCTCCATGCAGCATCCCATTCATCTCCCAGCATCCTTACATATGAATTTCTTAGAATTTATGAAAAATCGACTAAGTCCGAGATGGCTTTAAGTAGGGATGCTGTATTGAGATGGGAGATGTAGGAGATCAAGATTCATCTCCATGCAGCATCCCATTCATCTCGCAGCATCCTAACATATGAATTTCTATGAATTTATGAAAAATCGACTAAGTCCGAGATGCCTTTAAGTAGGGTTGCTGTTTTGAGATGGGAGATGTAGGAGATCAAGATTCATCTCCATGCAGCATCCCATTCATCTCCCAGCATCATAACATATGAATTTCTATGAATTTATGAAAAATCGACTAAGTCCGAGATGGCTTTAAGTAGGGATGCTGTATTGAGATGAGAGATGTAGGAGATCAAGATTCATCTCCATGCAGCATCTCATTCATCTCCCAGCATCCTAACATATGAATTTCTTAGAATTTATGAAAAATCGACTAAGTCCGAGATGCCTTTAAGTAGGGATGCTGTATTAAGATGGGAGATGAAGAAGATCAAGATTCATCTTCATGCTGCATCCCATTCATCTCCCAGAATCCTAACATATGTTTTTCTTAGAATTTATGAAAAATCGACTAAGTCCGAGATGCCTTTAAGTAGGGATGCTGTATTAAGATGGGAGATAAAGAACATCAAGATTCATCTCCATGCAGCATCCCATTCATCTCGCAGCATCCAAACTTATGTTTTTCTTAGAATTTATGAAAAATCGACTTAGTCCGAGATGCCTTTAAGTAGGGATGCTGTATTAAGATGGGAGATGTAGAAGATCAAGATTCATCTCCATGCAGCATCCCATTCATCTCGCAGCATCCTTCAATATGTTTTTCTTAGAATTTATGAAAAATCGACTTAGTCCGAGATGCATTTAAGTAGGGATGCTGTATTAAGATGGGAGATGAAGAAGATTAAGATTCATCTCCATGCAGCATCCCATTAATCTCGCAGCATCCCAACATATGTTTTTCTTAGAATTTATGAAAAACCGACTAAGTCCGAGATGCCTTTAAGTAGAGTTGCTGTATTAGGATGGGAGATGAAGAAGATCAAGATTCATCTCCATGCAGCATCCCATTCATCTCGCAGCATCCTAACATATGAATTTCTTAGAATTTATGAAAAATCGACTAAGTCCGAGATGCCTTTAAGTAGGGATGCTGTATTAGGATGGGAGATGTAGGAGATCAAGATTCATCTCCATGCAGCATCCCATTCATCTCCCAGCATCCTAACATATGAATTTCTTAGAATTTATGAAAAATCGACTAAGTCCGAGATGCCTTTAAGTAGGGATGCTGTATTAAGATGGGAGATGAAGAAGATCAAGATTCATCTCCATGCAGCATCCCATTCATCTCCCAGCATCCTAACATATGAATTTCTTAGAATTTATGAAAAATCGACTAAGTCCGAGATGGCTTTAAGTAGGGATGCTGCATGGAGATGAGAGATGTAGGAGATCAAGATTCATCTCCATGCAGCATCCCATTCATCTTGCAGCATCCTCACATATGAATTTCTATGAATTTATGAAAAATCGACTAAGTCCGAGATGCCTTTAAGTAGGGATGCTGTATTGAGATGGGAGATGTAGGAGATCAAGATTCATCTCCATGCAGCATCCCATTCATCTCCCAGCATCCTAACATATGAATTTCTATGAATTTATGAAAAATCGACTAAGTCCGAGATGCATTTAAGTAGGGATGCTGTATTAAGATGGGAGATGAAGTAGATCAAGATTCATCTCCATGCAGCATCCCATTCATCTCCCAGCATCCTAACATATCAATTTCTTAGAATTTATGAAAAATCGACTAAGTCCGAGATGCCTTTAAGTAGGGATGCTGTATTAAGATGGGAGATGAAGAAGATCAAGATTCATCTCCATGCAGCATCCCATTCATCTCCCAGCATCCTAACATATGAATTTCTTAGAATTTATGAAAAATCGACTAAGTCCGAGATGGCTTTAAGTAGGGATGCTGTATTAAGATGGGAGATGTAGGAGATCAAGATGCATCTCCATGCAGCATCCCATTCATCTCCCAGCATCCTAACATATGAATTTCTATGAATTTATGAAAAATCGACTAAGTCCGAGATGCCTTCAAGCAGGGATGCTGTATTGAGATGGGAGATGAAGAAGATCAAGATTCATCTCCATGCAGCATCCCATTCATCTCTCAGCATCCTAACATATGTTTTTCTTAGAATTTATGAAAAATCGACTAAGTCCGAGATGCCCTTAAGTAGGGATGCTGTATTGAGATGGGAGATGGAGAAGATCAAGATTTATCTCCTTGCAGCATGCCATTCATCTCGCAGCATCCTAACATATGTTTTTCTTAGAATTTATGAAAAATCGACTAAGTCCGAGATGCCTTTAAGTAGGGATGCTCTATTAAGATGGGAGATGAAGAAGATCAAGATTCATCTTCATGCAGCATCCCATTCATCAACCAGCATCCTAACATATGTTTTTCTTAGAATTTATGAAAAATCGACTAAGTCCGAGATGCTTGTAAGTAGGGATGCTGTATTAAGATTGGAGATGAAGAAGATCAAGATTCATCTCCATGCAGCATCCCATTTATCTCGCAGCATCCTAACATATGTTTATCTTAGAATTTATGAAAAATCGACTAAGTCCGAGATGCCTTTAAGTAGGGATGCTGTATTAAGATGGGAGATGAAGAAGATCAAGATTCATCTCCATGCAGCATCCCATTCATCTCGCAGCATCCAAAGATATGTTTTTCTTAGAATTTATGAAAAATCGACTAAGTCCGAGATACCTTTAAGAAGGGATGCTGTATTAAGATGGGAGATGAACAAGATCAAGATTTATCTTCATGCAGCATCCCATTCATCTCCCAGCATCTTAACATATGAATTTCTATGAATTTATGAAAAATCGACTAAGTCCGAGATGCCTTTAAGTAGGGATGCTGTATTAAGATGGGAGATGAAGAAGATCAAGATTCATCTCCATGCAGCATCCCATTCATCTCCCAGCATCCTAACATATGTATTTCTTAGAATTTATGAAAAATCGACTAAGTCCGAGATGCATTTAAGTAGTGATGCTGTATTAAGATGGGAGATGTAGGAGATCAAGATGCATCTCCATGCAGCATCCCATTCATCTCGCAGCATCCTAACATATGAATTTCTATGAATTTATGAAAAATCGACTAAGTCCGAGATGCCTTTAAGTAGGGATGCTGTATTAAGATGGGAGATGAAGAAGATCAAGATTCATCTCCATGCAGCATCTCATTCATCTCCCAGCATCCTAACATATGAATTTCTTAGAATTTATGAAAAATCGACTAAGTCCGAGATGGCTTTAAGTAGGGATGCTGTATTAAGATGGGAGATGTAGGAGATCAAGATTCATCTCCATGCAGCATCCCATTCATCTCACAGCATCCCTACATATGAATTTCTATGAATTTATGAAAAATCGACTAAGTCCGAGATGCCTTTAAGTAGGGATGCTGTATTGAGATGGGAGATGTAGGAGATCAAGATTCATCTCCATGCAGCATCCCATTCATCTCGCAGCATCCTAACATATGAATTTCTTAGAATTTATGAAAAATCGACTAAGTCCGAGATGCCTTTAAGTAGGGATGCTGTATTCAGATGGGAGATGTAGGAGATTAAGATGCATCTCCATGCAGCATCCCATTCATCTCCCAGCATCCTAACATATGAATTTCTATGAATTTATGAAAAATCGACTAAGTCCGAGATGCCTTTAAGTAGGGATGCTGTATTGAGATGAGAGATGTAGGAGATCAAGATTCATCTCCATGCAGCATCCCATTCATCTCGCAGCATCCTAACATATGAATTTCTATGAATTTATGAAAAATCGACTAAGTCCGAGATGGCTTTAAGTAGGGATGCTGCATGGAGATGAGAGATGTAGGAGATCAAGATTCATCTCCATGCAGCATCTCATTCATCTCCCAGCATCCTAACATATGAATTTCTTAGAATTTATGAAAAATCGACTAAGTCCGAGATGCCTCTAAGTAGGGATGCTGTATTAAGATGGGAGATGAAGAAGATCAAGATTCATCTCCATGCAGCATCCCATTCATCTTGCAGCATCCTAACATATGAATTTCTATGAATTTATGAAAAATCGACTAAGTCCGAGATGGCTTTAAGTAGGGATGCTGTATTGAGATGAGAGATGTAGGAGATCAAGATTCATCTCCATGCAGCATCTCATTCATCTCCCAGCATCCTAACATATGAATTTCTTAGAATTTATGAAAAATCGACTAAGTCCGAGATGCATTTAAGTAGGGATGCTGTATTAAGATGGGAGATGGAGTAGATCAAGATTCATCTCCATGCAGCATCCCATTCATCTCCCAGCATCCTAACATATGAATTTCTTAGAATTTATGAAAAATCGACTAAGTCCGAGATGCCTTTAAGTAGGGATGCTGTATTGAGATGGGAGATGTAGGAGATCAAGATTCATCTCCATGCAGCATCCCATTCATCTCCCAGCATCCTAACATATGAATTTCTATGAATTTATGAAAAATCGACTAAGTCCGAGATGGCTTTAAGTAGGGATGCTGTATTAAGATGGGAGATGTAGGAGATCAAGATGCATCTCCATGCAGCATCCCATTCATCTCCCAGCATCCTAACATATGAATTTCTTAGAATTTATGAAAAATCGACTAAGTCCGAGATGCCTTTAAGTAGGGATGCTGTATTAAGATGGGAGATGAAGAAGATCAAGATTCATCTCCATGCAGCATCCCATTCATCTCCCAGCATCCTAACATATGAATTTCTATGAATTTATGAAAAATCGACTAAGTCCGAGATGCCTTTAAGTAGGGATGCTGTATTGAGATGGGAGATGTAGGAGATCAAGATTCATCTCCATGCAGCATCCCATTCATCTCCCAGCATCCTAACATATGAATTTCTTAGAATTTATGAAAAATCGACTAAGTCCGAGATGCCTTTAAGTAGGGATGCTGTATTAAGATGGGAGATGAAGAAGATCAAGATTCATCTCCATGCAGCATCCCATTCATCTCCCAGCATCCTAACATATGAATTTATATGAATTTATGAAATATCGACTAAGTCCGAGATGGCTTTAAGTAGGGATGCTGTATTAAGATGGGAGATGTCGGAGATCAAGATTCATATCCATGCAGCAACCCATTCATCTCCCAGCATCCTAACATATGAATTTCTATGAATTTATGAAAAATCGACTAAGTCCGAGATGGCTTTAAGTAGGGATGCTGTATTGAGATGAGAGATGTAGGAGATCAAGATTCATCTCCATGCAGCATCTCATTCATCTCCCAGCATCCTAACATATGAATTTCTTAGAATTTATGAAAAATCGACTAAGTCCGAGATGCCTTTAAGTAGGGATGCTGTATTAAGATGGGAGATGAAGAAGATCAAGATTCATCTCCATGCAGCATCCCATTCATCTTGCAGCATCCTAACATATGAATTTCTATGAATTTATGAAAAATCGACTAAGTCCGAGATGGCTTTAAGTAGGGATGCTGTATTGAGATGAGAGATGTAGGAGATCAAGATTCATCTCCATGCAGCATCTCATTCATCTCCCAGCATCCTAACAAATGAATTTCTTAGAATTTATGAAAAATCGACTAAGTCCGAGATGCCTTTCAGTAGGGATGCTGTATTAAGATGGGAGATGAAGAAGATCAAGATTCATCTCCATGCAGCATCCCATTCATCTCCCAGCATCCTAACATATGAATTTCTATTAATTTATGAAAAATCGACTAAGTCCGAGATGGCTTTAAGTAGGGATGCTGTATTAAGATGGGAGATGAAGAAGATCAAGATTCATCTCCATGCAGCATCTCATTCATCTCCCAGCATCCTAACATATGAATTTCTATGAATTTATGAAAAATCGACTAAGTCCGAGATGGCTTTAAGTAGGGATGCTGTATTGAGATGAGAGATGTAGGAGATCAAGATGCATCTCCATGCAGCATCCCATTCATCTCCCAGCATCCTAACATATGAATTTCTTAGAATTTACGAAAAATCGACTAAGTCCGAGATGGCTTTAAGTAGGGATGCTGTATTAAGATGGGAGATGTAGGAGATCAAGATTCATCTCCATGCAGCATCTCATTCATCTCCCAGCATCCTAACATATGAATTTCTATTAATTTATGAAAAATCGACTAAGTCCGAGATGGCTTTAAGTAGGGATGCTGTATTAAGATGGGAGATGAAGAAGATCAAGATTCATCTCCATGCAGCATCTCATTCATCTCCCAGCATCCTAACATATGAATTTCTATGAATTTATGAAAAATCGACTAAGTCCGAGATGGCTTTAAGTAGGGATGCTGTATTGAGATGAGAGATGTAGGAGATCAAGATGCATCTCCATGCAGCATCCCATTCATCTCCCAGCATCCTAACATATGAATTTCTTAGAATTTACGAAAAATCGACTAAGTCCGAGATGGCTTTAAGTAGGGATGCTGTATTAAGATGGGAGATGTAGGAGATCAAGATTCATCTCCATGCAGCATCCCATTCATCTCCCAGCATCCTAACATATGAATTTCTATGAATTTATGAAAAATCGACTAAGTCCGAGATGCCTTTAAGTAGGGATGCTGTATTGAGATGGGAGATGTAGGAGATCAAGATGCATCTCCATGCAGCATCCCATTCATCTCCCAGCATCCTAACATATGAATTTCTTAGAATTTACGAAAAATCGACTAAGTCCGAGATGCCTTTAAGTAGGGATGCTGTATTAAGATGGGAGATGTAGGAGATCAAGATTCATATCCATGCAGCATCCCATTCATCTCCCAGCATCCTAACATATGAATTTCTATGAATTTATGAAAAATCGACTAAGTCCGAGATGGCTTTAAGTAGGGATGCTGTATTGAGATGAGAGATGTAGGAGATCAAGATTCATCTCCATGCAGCATCTCATTCATCTCCCAGCATCCTAACATATGAATTTCTTAGAATTTATGAAAAATCGACTAAGTCCGAGATGCCTTTAAGTAGGGATGCTGTATTAAGATGGGAGATGAAGAAGATCAAGATTCATCTCCATGCAGCATCCCATTCATCTTGCAGCATCCTAACATAAGAATTTCTATGAATTTATGAAAAATCGACTAAGTCCGAGATGGCTTTAAGTAGGGATGCTGTATTGAGATGAGAGATGTAGGAGATCAAGATTCATCTCCATGCAGCATCTCATTCATCTCCCAGCATCCTAACAAATGAATTTCTTAGAATTTATGAAAAATCGACTAAGTCCGAGATGCCTTACAGTAGGGATGCTGTATTAAGATGGGAGATGAAGAAGATCAAGATTCATCTCCATGCAGCATCCCATTCATCTCCCAGCATCCTAACATATGAATTTCTATGAATTTATGAAAAATCGACTAAGTCCGAGATGCCTTTAAGTAGGGATGCTGTATTAAGATGGGAGATGAAGAAGATCAAGATTCATCTCCATGCAGCATCTCATTCATCTCCCAGCATCCTAACATATGAATTTCTATGAATTTATGAAAAATCGACTAAGTCCGAGATGGCTTTAAGTAGGGATGCTGTATTGAGATGAGAGATGTAGGAGATCAAGATGCATCTCCATGCAGCATCCCATTCATCTCCCAGCATCCTAACATATGAATTTCTTAGAATTTACGAAAAATCGACTAAGTCCGAGATGGCTTTAAGTAGGGATGCTGTATTAAGATGGGAGATGTAGGAGATCAAGATTCATCTCCATGCAGCATCCCATTCATCTCCCAGCATCCTAACATATGAATTTCTATGAATTTATGAAAAATCGACTAAGTCCGAGATGCCTTTAAGTAGGGATGCTGTATTGAGATGGGAGATGTAGGAGATCAAGATTCATCTCCATGCAGCATCCCATTCATCTCCCAGCATCCTAACATATGAATTTCTTAGAATTTATGAAAAATCGACTAAGTCCGAGATGCCTTTAAGAAGGGATGCTGTATTAAGATGGGAGATGAAGAAGATCAAGATTCATCTCCATGCAGCATCCCATTCATCTCCCAGCATCCTAACATATGAATTTCTATGAATTTATGAAAAATCGACTAAGTCCGAGATGCCTTTAAGTAGGGATGCTGTATTGAGATGGGAGATGTAGGAGATCAAGATTCATCTCCATGCAGCATCCCATTCATCTCCCAGCATCCTAACATATGAATTTCTTAGAATTTATGAAAAATCGACTAAGTCCGAGATGCCTTTAAGAAGGGATGCTGTATTGAGATGGGCGATGAAGAAGATCAAGATTCATCTCCATGCAGCATCCCATTCATCTCGCAGGATCCTTACAAATGTTTCTCTTAGAATTTATGAAAAATCGACTAAGTCCGAGATGCCTTTAAGTAGGGTTGCTGTATTGAGATGGGAGATGTAGGAGATCAAGATTCATCTCCATGCAGCATCCCATTCATCTCCCAGCATCCTAACATATGTTTTTCTTAGAATTTATGAAAAATCGACTAAGTCCGAGATGCCTTTAAGTAGGGATGCTGTATTAAGTTGGGAGATGAAGAAGATCAAGATTCATCTCCATGCTGCATCCCATTCATCTCGCAGCATCCTAACATAAGTTTTTCTTAGAATTTATGAAAAATCGACTAAGTCCGAGATGCCTTTAAGTAGGGATGCTGTATTAAGTTGGGAGATGAAGAAGATCAAGATTCATCTCCATGCAGCATCCCATTCATCTCGCAGCATCCTTACATATGAATTTCTTAGAATTTATGAAAAATCGACTAAGTCCGAGATGCCTTTAAGTAGGGATGCTGTATTGAAATGGGAGATGTAGAAGATCAAGATTCATCTCCATGCAGCATCCCATTCATCTCGCAGCTTCCTAACATATGAATTTCTTAGAATTTATGAAAAATCGACTAAGTCCGAGATGGCTTTAAGCAGGGATGCTGTATTAAGATGGGAGATGAAGAAGATCAAGATTCATCTCCATGCTGCATCCCATTCATCTCGCAGCATCCTAACATATGTTTTTCTTAGAATTTATGAAAAATCGACTAAGTCCGAGATGCCTTTAAGTAGGGATGCTGTATCGAGATGGGAGATGAAGAAGATCAAGATTCATCTCCATGCAGCATCCCATTCACCTCGCAGCATCCTAACATATGAATTTCTTAGAATTAATGAAAAATCGACTTAGTCCGAGATGCCTTTAAATAGGGATGCTGTATTAAGATGGGAGATGAAGAAGATCAAGATTCATCTCCATGCAGCATCCCTTTCATCTCGCAGCATCCTAACATATGTTTTTCTTAGAATTTATGAAAAATCGACTAAGTCCGAGATGCCTTTAAGTAGGGATGCTGTATTGAGATGGGAGATGAAGAAGATCATGATTCATCTCCATGCAGCATCCCATTCATCTCGCAGCATCCTTACATATGAATTTCTTAGAGTTTATGAAAAATCGACTAAGTCCGAGATGCCTTTAAGTAGGGATGCTGTATTAAGATGGGAGATGTAGGAGATCAAGATGCATCTCCATGCAGCATCCCATTCATCTCCCAGCATCCTAACATATGAATTTCTATGAATTTATGAAAAAACGACTAAGTCCGAGATGCCTTTAAGTAGGGATGCTGTATTGAGATGGGAGATGAAGAAGATCAAGATTCATCTCCATGCAGCATCCCATGCATCTCGCAGCATCCTAACATTTGTTTTTCTTAGAATTTATGAAAAATCGACTAAGTCCGAGATGCCTTTAAGTAAGGATGCCGTATTATGATGGGAGATGTAGAAGATCAAGATTCATCTCCATGCAGCATCCAATTCATCTCCCAGCATCCTAACATATGTTTTACTTAGAATTTATGAAAAATCGACTAAGTCCGAGATGCCTTTAAGTAGGGATGCTGTATTGAGATGGGAGATGAAGAAGATCAAGATTCATCTCCATGCAGCATCCCATTCATCTCGCAGCATCCTAACATATGTTTTTCTTAGAATTTATGAAAAATCGACTAAGTCCGAGATGCCTTTAAGTAGGGATGCTGTATTAAGATGGGAGATGGAGAAGATCAAGATTCATCTCCATGCAGCATCCCATTCATCTCGCAGCATCCTAACATATTGTTTTCTTAGAATTTATGAAAAATCGACTAAGTCCGAGATGCCTTTAAGTAGGGATGCTGTATTAAGATGGGAGATGGAGAAGATCAAGATTCATCTCCATGCAGCATCCTATTCATCTCGCAGCATCCAAACATATGTTTTTCTTAGAATTTATGAAAAATCGACTAAGTCCGAGATGCCTTTAAGTAGGGATGCTGTATTAAGATGGGAGATGAAGAAGATCAAGATTCATCTCCATGCAGCATCCCATTCATCTCGCAGCATCCTAACATATGAATTTCTATGAATTTATGAAAAATCGACTAAGTCCGAGATGGCTTTAAGTAGGGATGCTGTATTGAGATGAGAGATGTAGGAGATCAAGATTCATCTCCATGCAGCATCCCACTCATCTCGCAGCATCCTAACATATGAATTTCTATGAATTTATGGAAAATCGACTAAGTCCGAGATGCCTTTAAGTAGGGATGCTGTATTAAGATGGGAGATGGAGAAGATCAAGATTCATCTCCATGCAGCATCCCATTCATCTCCCAGCATCCTAACATATGTTTTTCTATGAATTTATGAAAAATCGACTAAGTCCGAGATGCCTTTAAGTAGGGATGCTGTATTGAGATGGGAGATGAAGAAGATCAAGATTCATCTCCATGCAGCATCTTATTCATCTCGCAGCATCCTAACATATGTTTTTCTTAGAATTTATGAAAAATCGACTAAGTCCGAGATGCCTTTAATTAGGGATGCTGTATTGAGATGGGAGATGTAGGAGATCAAGATTCATCTCCATGCAGCATCCCATTCATCTCTCAGCATCCTAACATATCAATTTCTTAGAATTTATGAAAAATCGGCTAAGTCCGAGATGCCTTTAAGTAGGGATGCTGTATTCAGATGGGAGATGGAGAAGATCAAGATTCATCTCAATGCAGCATCCCATTCATCTCCCAGCATCCTAACATATGAATTTCTTAGAATTTATGAAAAATCGACTAAGTCCGAGATGCCTTTAATTAGGGATGCTGTATTGAGATGGGAGATGTAGGAGATCAAGATTCATCTCCATGCAGCATCCCATTCATCTCGCAGCATCCTAACATATCAATTTCTTAGAATTTATGAAAAATCGGCTAAGTCCAAGATGCCTTTAAGCAGGGATGCTGTATTGAGATGGGAGATGTAGGAGATCAAGATTCATCTCCATGCAGCATCCCATTCATCTCCCAGCATCCTAACATATCAATTTCTTAGAATTTATGAAAAATCGACTAAGTCCGAGATGCCTTTAATTAGGGATGCTGTATTGAGATGGGAGATGTAGGAGATCAAGATTCATCTCCATGCAGCATCCCATTCATCTCGCAGCATCCTAACATATGTTTTTCTTAGAATTTATGAAAAATCGACTAAGTCCGAGATGCCTTTAAGTAGGGATGCTGTATTGAGATGGGAGATGAAGAAGATCAAGATTCATCTCCATGCAGCATCCCATTCATCTCCCAGCATCCTAACATATGAATTTCTTAGAATTTATGAAAAATCGACTAAGTCCGAGATGCCTTTAAGTAGGGATGCTGTATCGAGATGGGAGATGAAGAAGATCGAGATTCATCTCCATGCAGCATCCCATTCATCTCGCAGCATCCTAGCATATGAATTTCTTAGAATTTATGAAAAATCGACTAAGTCCGAGATGCCTTTAAGTAGGGATGCTGTATTAAAATGGGAGATGAAGAAGATTAAGATTCATCTCCATGCAGCATCCCATTCATCTCGCAGCATCCTAACATATGTTTTTCTTAGAATTTATGAAAAATCGACTAAGTCAGAGATGCCTTTAAGTAGGGATGCTGTATTAAGATGGGAGATGAAGAAGATCAAGATTCATCCCAATGCAGCATCCCATTCATCTCGCAGCATCCGAGCATATGTTTTTCTTAGAATTTATGAAAAATCGACTAAGTCCGAGATGCCTTTAAGTAGGGATGCTGTATAAAGATGGGAGATGAAGAAGATCAAGATTCATCTCAATGCCGCATCCCATTCATCTCGCAGCATCCTAACATATGTTTTTCTTAGAATTTATGAAAAATCGACTAAGTCCGAGATGCCTTTAAGTAGGGATGCTGTATTGAGATGGGAGATGAAGAAGATCAAGATTCATCTCCATGCAGCATCCCATTCATCTCCCAGCATCCTAACATATGTTTTTCTTAGAATTTATGAAAAATCGACTAAGTCCGAGATGCCTTTAAGTAGGGATGCTGTATTGAGATGGGAGATGAAGAAGATCATGATTCATCTCCATGCAGCATCCCATTCATCTCGCAGCATCCTTACATATGAATTTCTTAGAGTTTATGAAAAATCGACTAAGTCCGAGATGCCTTTAAGTAGGGATGCTGTATTAAGATGGGAGATGTAGGAGATCAAGATGCATCTCCATGCAGCATCCCATTCATCTCCCAGCATCCTAACATATGAATTTCTATGAATTTATGAAAAAACGACTAAGTCCGAGATGCCTTTAAGTAGGGATGCTGTATTGAGATGGGAGATGAAGAAGATCAAGATTCATCTCCATGCAGCATCCCATGCATCTCGCAGCATCCTAACATTTGTTTTTCTTAGAATTTATGAAAAATCGACTAAGTCCGAGATGCCTTTAAGTAAGGATGCCGTATTATGATGGGAGATGTAGAAGATCAAGATTCATCTCCATGCAGCATCCAATTCATCTCCCAGCATCCTTACATATGTTTTTCTTAGAATTTATGAAAAATCGACTAAGTCCGAGATGCCTTTAAGTAGGGATGCTGTATTGAGATGGGAGATGAAGAAGATCAAGATTCATCTCCATGCAGCATCCCATTCATCTCGCAGCATCCTAACATATGTTTTTCTTAGAATTTATGAAAAATCGACTAAGTCCGAGATGCCTCTAAGTAGGGATGCTGTATTAAGATGGGAGATGAAGAAGATCAAGATTCATCTCCATGCAGCATCCCATTCATCTTGCAGCATCCTAACATATGAATTTCTATGAATTTATGAAAAATCGACTAAGTCCGAGATGGCTTTAAGTAGGGATGCTGTATTGAGATGAGAGATGTAGGAGATCAAGATTCATCTCCATGCAGCATCTCATTCATCTCCCAGCATCCTAACATATGAATTTCTTAGAATTTATGAAAAATCGACTAAGTCCGAGATGCATTTAAGTAGGGATGCTGTATTAAGATGGGAGATGTAGTAGATCAAGATTCATCTCCATGCAGCATCCCATTCATCTCCCAGCATCCTAACATATGAATTTCTTAGAATTTATGAAAAATCGACTAAGTCCGAGATGCCTTTAAGTAGGGATGCTGTATTGAGATGGGAGATGTAGGAGATCAAGATTCATCTCCATGCAGCATCCCATTCATCTCCCAGCATCCTAACATATGAATTTCTATGAATTTATGAAAAATCGACTAAGTCCGAGATGGCTTTAAGTAGGGATGCTGTATTAAGATGGGAGATGTAGGAGATCAAGATGCATCTCCATGCAGCATCCCATTCATCTCCCAGCATCCTAACATATGAATTTCTTAGAATTTATGAAAAATCGACTAAGTCCGAGATGCCTTTAAGTAGGGATGCTGTATTAAGATGGGAGATGAAGAAGATCAAGATTCATCTCCATGCAGCATCCCATTCATCTCCCAGCATCCTAACATATGAATTTCTATGAATTTATGAAAAATCGACTAAGTCCGAGATGCCTTTAAGTAGGGATGCTGTATTGAGATGGGAGATGTAGGAGATCAAGATTCATCTCCATGCAGCATCCCATTCATCTCCCAGCATCCTAACATATGAATTTCTTAGAATTTATGAAAAATCGACTAAGTCCGAGATGCCTTTAAGTAGGGATGCTGTATTAAGATGGGAGATGAAGAAGATCAAGATTCATCTCCATGCAGCATCCCATTCATCTCCCAGCATCCTAACATATGAATTTATATGAATTTATGAAATATCGACTAAGTCCGAGATGGCTTTAAGTAGGGATGCTGTATTAAGATGGGAGATGTCGGAGATCAAGATTCATATCCATGCAGCAACCCATTCATCTCCCAGCATCCTAACATATGAATTTCTATGAATTTATGAAAAATCGACTAAGTCCGAGATGGCTTTAAGTAGGGATGCTGTATTGAGATGAGAGATGTAGGAGATCAAGATTCATCTCCATGCAGCATCTCATTCATCTCCCAGCATCCTAACATATGAATTTCTTAGAATTTATGAAAAATCGACTAAGTCCGAGATGCCTTTAAGTAGGGATGCTGTATTAAGATGGGAGATGAAGAAGATCAAGATTCATCTCCATGCAGCATCCCATTCATCTTGCAGCATCCTAACATATGAATTTCTATGAATTTATGAAAAATCGACTAAGTCCGAGATGGCTTTAAGTAGGGATGCTGTATTGAGATGAGAGATGTAGGAGATCAAGATTCATCTCCATGCAGCATCTCATTCATCTCCCAGCATCCTAACAATTGAATTTCTTAGAATTTATGAAAAATCGACTAAGTCCGAGATGCCTTTCAGTAGGGATGCTGTATTAAGATGGGAGATGAAGAAGATCAAGATTCATCTCCATGCAGCATCCCATTCATCTCCCAGCATCCTAACATATGAATTTCTATTAATTTATGAAAAATCGACTAAGTCCGAGATGGCTTTAAGTAGGGATGCTGTATTAAGATGGGAGATGAAGAAGATCAAGATTCATCTCCATGCAGCATCTCATTCATCTCCCAGCATCCTAACATATGAATTTCTATGAATTTATGAAAAATCGACTAAGTCCGAGATGGCTTTAAGTAGGGATGCTGTATTGAGATGAGAGATGTAGGAGATCAAGATGCATCTCCATGCAGCATCCCATTCATCTCCCAGCATCCTAACATATGAATTTCTTAGAATTTACGAAAAATCGACTAAGTCCGAGATGGCTTTAAGTAGGGATGCTGTATTAAGATGGGAGATGTAGGAGATCAAGATTCATCTCCATGCAGCATCTCATTCATCTCCCAGCATCCTAACATATGAATTTCTATTAATTTATGAAAAATCGACTAAGTCCGAGATGGCTTTAAGTAGGGATGCTGTATTAAGATGGGAGATGAAGAAGATCAAGATTCATCTCCATGCAGCATCTCATTCATCTCCCAGCATCCTAACATATGAATTTCTATGAATTTATGAAAAATCGACTAAGTCCGAGATGGCTTTAAGTAGGGATGCTGTATTGAGATGAGAGATGTAGGAGATCAAGATGCATCTCCATGCAGCATCCCATTCATCTCCCAGCATCCTAACATATGAATTTCTTAGAATTTACGAAAAATCGACTAAGTCCGAGATGGCTTTAAGTAGGGATGCTGTATTAAGATGGGAGATGTAGGAGATCAAGATTCATCTCCATGCAGCATCCCATTCATCTCCCAGCATCCTAACATATGAATTTCTATGAATTTATGAAAAATCGACTAAGTCCGAGATGCCTTTAAGTAGGGATGCTGTATTGAGATGGGAGATGTAGGAGATCAAGATGCATCTCCATGCAGCATCCCATTCATCTCCCAGCATCCTAACATATGAATTTCTTAGAATTTACGAAAAATCGACTAAGTCCGAGATGCCTTTAAGTAGGGATGCTGTATTAAGATGGGAGATGTAGGAGATCAAGATTCATATCCATGCAGCATCCCATTCATCTCCCAGCATCCTAACATATGAATTTCTATGAATTTATGAAAAATCGACTAAGTCCGAGATGGCTTTAAGTAGGGATGCTGTATTGAGATGAGAGATGTAGGAGATCAAGATTCATCTCCATGCAGCATCTCATTCATCTCCCAGCATCCTAACATATGAATTTCTTAGAATTTATGAAAAATCGACTAAGTCCGAGATGCCTTTAAGTAGGGATGCTGTATTAAGATGGGAGATGAAGAAGATCAAGATTCATCTCCATGCAGCATCCCATTCATCTTGCAGCATCCTAACATAAGAATTTCTATGAATTTATGAAAAATCGACTAAGTCCGAGATGGCTTTAAGTAGGGATGCTGTATTGAGATGAGAGATGTAGGAGATCAAGATTCATCTCCATGCAGCATCTCATTCATCTCCCAGCATCCTAACAAATGAATTTCTTAGAATTTATGAAAAATCGACTAAGTCCGAGATGCCTTTCAGTAGGGATGCTGTATTAAGATGGGAGATGAAGAAGATCAAGATTCATCTCCATGCAGCATCCCATTCATCTCCCAGCATCCTAACATATGAATTTCTATGAATTTATGAAAAATCGACTAAGTCCGAGATGCCTTTAAGTAGGGATGCTGTATTAAGATGGGAGATGAAGAAGATCAAGATTCATCTCCATGCAGCATCTCATTCATCTCCCAGCATCCTAACATATGAATTTCTATGAATTTATGAAAAATCGACTAAGTCCGAGATGGCTTTAAGTAGGGATGCTGTATTGAGATGAGAGATGTAGGAGATCAAGATGCATCTCCATGCAGCATCCCATTCATCTCCCAGCATCCTAACATATGAATTTCTTAGAATTTACGAAAAATCGACTAAGTCCGAGATGGCTTTAAGTAGGGATGCTGTATTAAGATGGGAGATGTAGGAGATCAAGATTCATCTCCATGCAGCATCCCATTCATCTCCCAGCATCCTAACATATGAATTTCTATGAATTTATGAAAAATCGACTAAGTCCGAGATGCCTTTAAGTAGGGATGCTGTATTGAGATGGGAGATGTAGGAGATCAAGATTCATCTCCATGCAGCATCCCATTCATCTCCCAGCATCCTAACATATGAATTTCTTAGAATTTATGAAAAATCGACTAAGTCCGAGATGCCTTTAAGAAGGGATGCTGTATTAAGATGGGAGATGAAGAAGATCAAGATTCATCTCCATGCAGCATCCCATTCATCTCCCAGCATCCTAACATATGAATTTCTATGAATTTATGAAAAATCGACTAAGTCCGAGATGCCTTTAAGTAGGGATGCTGTATTGAGATGGGAGATGTAGGAGATCAAGATTCATCTCCATGCAGCATCCCATTCATCTCCCAGCATCCTAACATATGAATTTCTTAGAATTTATGAAAAATCGACTAAGTCCGAGATGCCTTTAAGAAGGGATGCTGTATTGAGATGGGCGATGAAGAAGATCAAGATTCATCTCCATGCAGCATCCCATTCATCTCGCAGGATCCTTACAAATGTTTCTCTTAGAATTTATGAAAAATCGACTAAGTCCGAGATGCCTTTAAGTAGGGTTGCTGTATTGAGATGGGAGATGTAGGAGATCAAGATTCATCTCCATGCAGCATCCCATTCATCTCCCAGCATCCTAACATATGTTTTTCTTAGAATTTATGAAAAATCGACTAAGTCCGAGATGCCTTTAAGTAGGGATGCTGTATTAAGTTGGGAGATGAAGAAGATCAAGATTCATCTCCATGCTGCATCCCATTCATCTCGCAGCATCCTAACATAAGTTTTTCTTAGAATTTATGAAAAATCGACTAAGTCCGAGATGCCTTTAAGTAGGGATGCTGTATTAAGTTGGGAGATGAAGAAGATCAAGATTCATCTCCATGCAGCATCCCATTCATCTCGCAGCATCCTTACATATGAATTTCTTAGAATTTATGAAAAATCGACTAAGTCCGAGATGCCTTTAAGTAGGGATGCTGTATTGAAATGGGAGATGTAGAAGATCAAGATTCATCTCCATGCAGCATCCCATTCATCTCGCAGCTTCCTAACATATGAATTTCTTAGAATTTATGAAAAATCGACTAAGTCCGAGATGGCTTTAAGCAGGGATGCTGTATTAAGATGGGAGATGAAGAAGATCAAGATTCATCTCCATGCTGCATCCCATTCATCTCGCAGCATCCTAACATATGTTTTTCTTAGAATTTATGAAAAATCGACTAAGTCCGAGATGCCTTTAAGTAGGGATGCTGTATCGAGATGGGAGATGAAGAAGATCAAGATTCATCTCCATGCAGCATCCCATTCACCTCGCAGCATCCTAACATATGAATTTCTTAGAATTAATGAAAAATCGACTTAGTCCGAGATGCCTTTAAATAGGGATGCTGTATTAAGATGGGAGATGAAGAAGATCAAGATTCATCTCCATGCAGCATCCCTTTCATCTCGCAGCATCCTAACATATGTTTTTCTTAGAATTTATGAAAAATCGACTAAGTCCGAGATGCCTTTAAGTAGGGATGCTGTATTGAGATGGGAGATGAAGAAGATCATGATTCATCTCCATGCAGCATCCCATTCATCTCGCGGCATCCTTACATATGAATTTCTTAGAGTTTATGAAAAATTGACTTAGTCCGAGATGCCTTTAAGTAGGGATGCTGTATTGAGATGGGAGATGTAGGAGATCAAGATTCATCTCCATGCAGCATCCCATTCATCTCCCAGCATCCTAACATATGAATTTCTATGAATTTATGAAAAAACGACTAAGTCCGAGATGCCTTTAAGTAGGGATGCTGTATTGAGATGGGAGATGAAGAAGATCAAGATTCATCTCCATGCAGCATCCCATGCATCTCGCAGCATCCTAACATTTGTTTTTCTTAGAATTTATGAAAAATCGACTAAGTCCGAGATGCCTTTAAGTAAGGATGCCGTATTATGATGGGAGATGTAGAAGATCAAGATTCATCTCCATGCAGCATCCAATTCATCTCCCAGCATCCTTACATATGTTTTTCTTAGAATTTATGAAAAATCGACTAAGTCCGAGATGCCTTTAAGTAGGGATGCTGTATTGAGATGGGAGATGAAGAAGATCAAGATTCATCTCCATGCAGCATCCCATTCATCTCGCAGCATCCTAACATATGTTTTTCTTAGAATTTATGAAAAATCGACTAAGTCCGAGATGCCTTTAAGTAGGGATGCTGTATTAAGATGGGAGATGGAGAAGATCAAGATTCATCTCCATGCAGCATCCCATTCATCTCGCAGCATCCTAACATATTGTTTTCTTAGAATTTATGAAAAATCGACTAAGTCCGAGATGCCTTTAAGTAGGGATGCTGTATTAAGATGGGAGATGGAGAAGATCAAGATTCATCTCCATGCAGCATCCTATTCATCTCGCAGCATCCAAACATATGTTTTTCTTAGAATTTATGAAAAATCGACTAAGTCCGAGATGCCTTTAAGTAGGGATGCTGTATTAAGATGGGAGATGAAGAAGATCAAGATTCATCTCCATGCAGCATCCCATTCATCTCGCAGCATCCTAACATATGAATTTCTATGAATTTATGAAAAATCGACTAAGTCCGAGATGGCTTTAAGTAGGGATGCTGTATTGAGATGAGAGATGTAGGAGATCAAGATTCATCTCCATGCAGCATCCCATTCATCTCGCAGCATCCTAACATATGAATTTCTATGAATTTATGGAAAATCGACTAAGTCCGAGATGCCTTTAAGTAGGGATGCTGTATTAAGATGGGAGATGGAGAAGATCAAGATTCATCTCCATGCAGCATCCCATTCATCTCCCAGCATCCTAACATATGTTTTTCTATGAATTTATGAAAAATCGACTAAGTCCGAGATGCCTTTAAGTAGGGATGCTGTATTGAGATGGGAGATGAAGAAGATCAAGATTCATCTCCATGCAGCATCTTATTCATCTCGCAGCATCCTAACATATGTTTTTCTTAGAATTTATGAAAAATCGACTAAGTCCGAGATGCCTTTAATTAGGGATGCTGTATTGAGATGGGAGATGTAGGAGATCAAGATTCATCTCCATGCAGCATCCCATTCATCTCTCAGCATCCTAACATATCAATTTCTTAGAATTTATGAAAAATCGGCTAAGTCCGAGATGCCTTTAAGTAGGGATGCTGTATTCAGATGGGAGATGGAGAAGATCAAGATTCATCTCAATGCAGCATCCCATTCATCTCCCAGCATCCTAACATATGAATTTCTTAGAATTTATGAAAAATCGACTAAGTCCGAGATGCCTTTAATTAGGGATGCTGTATTGAGATGGGAGATGTAGGAGATCAAGATTCATCTCCATGCAGCATCCCATTCATCTCGCAGCATCCTAACATATCAATTTCTTAGAATTTATGAAAAATCGGCTAAGTCCAAGATGCCTTTAAGCAGGGATGCTGTATTGAGATGGGAGATGTAGGAGATCAAGATTCATCTCCATGCAGCATCCCATTCATCTCCCAGCATCCTAACATATCAATTTCTTAGAATTTATGAAAAATCGACTAAGTCCGAGATGCCTTTAATTAGGGATGCTGTATTGAGATGGGAGATGTAGGAGATCAAGATTCATCTCCATGCAGCATCCCATTCATCTCGCAGCATCCTAACATATGTTTTTCTTAGAATTTATGAAAAATCGACTAAGTCCGAGATGCCTTTAAGTAGGGATGCTGTATTGAGATGGGAGATGAAGAAGATCAAGATTCATCTCCATGCAGCATCCCATTCATCTCCCAGCATCCTAACATATGAATTTCTTAGAATTTATGAAAAATCGACTAAGTCCGAGATGCCTTTAAGTAGGGATGCTGTATCGAGATGGGAGATGAAGAAGATCGAGATTCATCTCCATGCAGCATCCCATTCATCTCGCAGCATCCTAGCATATGAATTTCTTAGAATTTATGAAAAATCGACTAAGTCCGAGATGCCTTTAAGTAGGGATGCTGTATTAAAATGGGAGATGAAGAAGATTAAGATTCATCTCCATGCAGCATCCCATTCATCTCGCAGCATCCTAACATATGTTTTTCTTAGAATTTATGAAAAATCGACTAAGTCAGAGATGCCTTTAAGTAGGGATGCTGTATTAAGATGGGAGATGAAGAAGATCAAGATTCATCCCAATGCAGCATCCCATTCATCTCGCAGCATCCGAGCATATGTTTTTCTTAGAATTTATGAAAAATCGACTAAGTCCGAGATGCCTTTAAGTAGGGATGCTGTATAAAGATGGGAGATGAAGAAGATCAAGATTCATCTCAATGCCGCATCCCATTCATCTCGCAGCATCCTAACATATGTTTTTCTTAGAATTTATTAAAAATCGACTAAGTCCGAGATGCCTTTAAGTAGGGATGCTGTATTAAGACGGGAGATGAAGAAGATCGAGATTCATCTCAATGCAGCATCCCATTCATCTCGCAGCATCCTAACATATGTTTTTCTTAGAATTTATGAAAAATCGACTAAGTCCGAGATGCCTTTAAGTAGGGATGCTGTATTAATATGGGAGGTGAAAAAGATCAAGATTCATCTCCATGCAGCATCCCATTCATCTCGCAGCATCCTAACATATGTTTTTTTTTTAGAATTTATGAAAAATCGACTAAGTCCGAGATGCCTTTAAGTAGGGATGCTGTTTTGAGATGGGAGATGAAGAAGATCAAGATTTATCTACATGCAGCATCCCATTCATCTCTCAGCATCCTAACATATGAATTTCTTAGAATTTATGAAAAATCGACTAAGTCCGAGATGCCTTTAAGTAGGGATGCTGTATTAAGATGGGAGATGATGGAGATCAAGATTCATCTCCATGCAGCATCTCATTCATCTCGCAGCATCCTAACATATGTTTTTCTTAGAATTTATGAAAAATCGACTAAGTCCGAGATGCCTTCAAGAAGGGATGCTGTTTTGAGATGGGAGATGAAGAAGATCAAGATTTATCTACATGCAGCATCCCATTCATCTCGCAGCATCCTAACATATGTTTTTCTTAGAATTTATGAAAAATCGACTAAGTCCGAGATGCCTTTAAGTAGGGATGCTGTATTAAGATGGGAGATGAAGAAGATCAAGATTCATCTCCATGCAGCATCCCATTCATCTCGCAGCATCCTAACATATGATTTTCTTAGAATTTATGAAAAATCAACTAAGTTCGAGATGCCTTTAAGTAGGGATGCTGTATTGAGATGGGAGATGAAGAAGATCAAGATTCATCTCCATGCAGCATCCCATTCATCTCGCAGCATCCTAACATATGTTTTTCTTAGAATTTATGAAAAATCGACTAAGTCCGAGATGCCTTTAAGTATTGATGCTGTATTGAGATGGGAGATGCAGAACATCAAGATTCATCTCCATACAGCATCCCATTCATCTCCCAGCATCCTAACATATGTTTTGCTTAGAATTTATGAAAAATCGACTAAGTGCGAGATGCCTTTAAGAAGGGATGCTGTATTAAGATGGAAGATGTAGAAGATCAAGATTCATCTCCATGCAGCATCCCATTCATCTCGCAGCATCCTAACATATGCTTTTCTTAGAATTTATGAAAAATCGACTAAGTCCGAGATGCCTTTAAGTAGGGATGCTGTATTAAGATGGGAGATGAAGAAGATCAAGATTCATCTCCATGCAGCATCCCATTCATCTCCCAGCATCCTAACATATGAATTTCTATGAATTTATGAAAAATCGAATAAGTCCGAGATGCCTTTAAGTAGGGATGCTGTATTGAGATGAGAGATGTAGGAGATCAAGATTCATCTCCATGCAGCATCCCATTCATCTCGCAGCATCCTAACATATGAATTTCTATGAATTTATGAAAAATCGACTAAGTCCGAGATGCCTTTAAGTAGGGATGCTGTATTGAGACGGGAGATGTAGGAGATCAATATTCATCTGCATGCAGCATCTTATTCATCTCGCAGCATCCTAACATATGAATTTCTTAGAATTTACGAAAAATCGACTAAGTCCGAGATGCCTTTAAGTAGGGATGCTGTATTAAGATGGGAGATGAAGAAGATCAAGATTCATCTCCATGCAGCATCCCTTTCATCTCGCAGCATCCTAACATATGTTTTTCTTAGAATTTATGAAAAATCGACTAAGTCCGAGATGCCTTTAAGTAGGGATGCTGTATTAAGATGGGAGATGAAGAAGATCAAGATTCATCTCCATGCAGCATCCCATTCATCTCCCAGCATCCTAACATATGAATTTCTTAGAATTTATGAAAAATCGACTAAGTCCGAGATGGCTTTAAGTAGGGATGCTGTATTGAGATGAGAGATGTAGGAGATCAAGATTCATCTCCATGCAGCATCCCATTCATCTTGCAGCATCCTCACATATGAATTTCTATGAATTTATGAAAAATCGACTAAGTCCGAGATGCCTTTAAGTAGGGATGCTGTATTGAGATGGGAGATGTAGGAGATCAAGATTCATCTCCATGCAGCATCCCATTCATCTCCCAGCATCCTAACATATGAATTTCTATGAATTTATGAAAAATCGACTAAGTCCGAGATGCATTTAAGTAGGGATGCTGTATTAAGATGGGAGATGAAGTAGATCAAGATTCATCTCCATGCAGCATCCCATTCATCTCCCAGCATCCTAACATATGAATTTCTTAGAATTTATGAAAAATCGACTAAGTCCGAGATGCCTTTAAGTAGGGATGCTGTATTAAGATGGGAGATGAAGAAGATCAAGATTCATCTCCATGCAGCATCCCATTCATCTCCCAGCATCCTAACATATGAATTTCTTAGAATTTATGAAAAATCGACTAAGTCCGAGATGGCTTTAAGTAGGGATGCTGTATTAAGATGGGAGATGTAGGAGATCAAGATGCATCTCCATGCAGCATCCCATTCATCTCCCAGCATCCTAACATATGAATTTCTATGAATTTATGAAAAATCGACTAAGTCCGAGATGCCTTTAAGTAGGGATGCTGTATTGAGATGGGAGATGTAGGAGATCAAGATGCATCTCCATGCAGCATCCCATTCATCTCGCAGCATCCTAACATATGTTTTTCTTAGAGTTTATGAAAAATCGACTAAGTCCGAGATGCATTTAAGTAGGGATGCTGTATTAAGATGGGAGATGAAGTAGATCAAGATTCACCTCCATGCAGCATCTAATTCATCTCGCAGCATCCTAACATATGTTTTTCTTAGAATTTATGAAAAATCGACAAAGTCCGAGATGCCTTTAAGTAGGGATGTTGTATTGAGATGGGAGATGAAGAAGATCAAGATTCATCTCATTGCAGCATCTCATTCATCTCGCAGCATCCTAACATATGTTTTTCTTAGAATTTATGAAAAATCGACTAAGTCCGAGATGCCTTTAAGTAAAGATGCTGTATTAGTATGGGAGATGAAGAAGATCAAGATTCATCTCCATGCAGCATCCCATTCATCTCGCAGCATCCTAACATATGAATTTCTATGAATTTATGAAAAATCGACTAAGTCCGAGATGCCTTTAAGTAGGGATGCTGTATTGAGATGAGAGATGAAGAAGATTAAGATTCATCTCCATGCGACATCCCATTCATCTCGCAGCATCCTAACATATGTTTTTCTTAGAATTTATACAAAATCGGCTAAGTCCGAGATGCCTTAAAGTAGGGATGCTGTATTAAGATGAGAGAAGGAGAAGATCAAGATTCATCTCCATGCAGCATCCCATTCATCTCGCAGCATCCTAACATATGTTTTTCTTAAGATTTATGAAAAATCGACTAAGTCCGTGATGCCTTTAAGCAGGGATGCTGTATTGAGATGGGAGATGAGGAAGATCAAGATTCATCTCCATGCAGCATCCCATTCATCTCGCAGCATCCTAACATATGAATTTCTTAGAATTTATGAAAAATCGACTAAGTCCGAGATGGCTTTAAGTAGGGATGCTGTATTAAGATGGGAGATGTAGGAGATCAAGATGCATCTCCATGCAGCATCCCATTCATCTCCCAGCATCCTAACATATGAATTTCTATGAATTTATGAAAAATCGACTAAGTCCGAGATGCCTTTAAGTAGGGATGCTGTATTGAGATGGGAGATGTAGGAGATCAAGATGCATCTCCATGCAGCATCCCATTCATCTCCCAGCATCCTAACATATGAATTTCTATGAATTTATGAAAAATCGACTAAGTCCGAGATGCCTTTAAGTAGGGATGCTGTATTGAGATGGGAGATGTAGGAGATCAAGATTCATCTCCATGCAGCATCCCATTCATCTCCCAGCATCCTAACATATGAATTTCTATGAATTTATGAAAAATCGACTAAGTCCGAGATGCATTTAAGTAGGGATGCTGTATTAAGATGGGAGATGAAGTAGATCAAGATTCATCTCCATGCAGCATCCCATTCATCTCCCAGCATCCTAACATATGAATTTCTTAGAATTTATGAAAAATCGACTAAGTCCGAGATGCCTTTAAGTAGGGATGCTGTATTAAGATGGGAGATGAAGGAGATCAAGATTCATCTCCATGCAGCATCCCATTCATCTCCCAGCATCCTAACATATGAATTTCTTAGAATTTATGAAAAATCGACTAAGTCCGAGATGGCTTTAAGTAGGGATGCTGTATTAAGATGGGAGATGTAGGAGATCAAGATGCATCTCCATGCAGCATCCCATTCATCTCCCAGCATCCTAACATATGAATTTCTATGAATTTATGAAAAATCGACTAAGTCCGAGATGGCTTTAAGTAGGGATGCTGTATTAAGATGGGAGATGTAGGAGATCAAGATGCATCTCCATGCAGCATCCCATTCATCTCCCAGCATCCTAACATATGAATTTATATGAATTTATGAAATATCGACTAAGTCCGAGATGGCTTTAAGTAGGGATGCTGTATTAAGATGGGAGATGTAGGAGATCAAGATTCATATCCATGCAGCATCCCATTCATCTCCCAGCATCCTAACATATGAATTTCTATGAATTTATGAAAAATCGACTAAGTCCGAGATGGCTTTAAGTAGGGATGCTGTATTGAGATGAGAGATGTAGGAGATCAAGATTCATCTCCATGCAGCATCTCATTCATCTCCCAGCATCCTAACATATGAATTTCTTAGAATTTATGAAAAATCGAATAAGTCCGAGATGCCTTTAAGCAGGGATGCTGTATTGAGATGAGAGATGGAGAAGATCAAGATTCATCTCCATGCGGCATCCCATACATCTCGCAGCACCCTAACATATGTTTTTCTTAGAATTTATGAAAAATCGACTAAGTCAGAGATGCCTTTAAGTAGGGATGCTGTATTAAGATGGGAGATGAAAAAGATCAAGATTCATCTCCATGCAGCATCCCATTCATCTCGCAGCATCCTAACATATGTTTTTCTTAGTATTTATGAAAAATCGACTAAGTCCGAGATGCCTTCAAGTAGGGATGCTGTATTAAGATGGAAGATGTAGAAGATCAAGATTCATCTCCATGCAGCATCCCATTCATCTCCCAGCATCCTAACATATGTTTTTCTATGAATTTATGAAAAATCGACTAAGTCCGAGATGCCTTTAAGTAGGGATGCTGTATTAAGATTGGAGATGGAGAAGATCAAGATTCATCTCCATGCAGCATCCCATTCATCTCGCAGCATCCTAACACATGTTTTTCTTAGAATTTATGAAAAATCGACTAAGTCCGAAATGCCTTTAAGTAGGGATGCTGTATTAAGATGGGAGATGATGAAGATCAAGATTCATCTCCATGCAGCATCCCATTCATCTCGCAGCATCCTAACATATGAATTTCTTAGAATTTTTGAAAAATCGACTAAGTCCCAGATGCCTTTAAGTAGGGATGCTGTATTAGGATGGGAGATGAAGAAGATCAAGATTCATCTCCATGCAGCATCCCATTCATCTCGCAGCATCCTAACATATGAATTTCTTAGAATTTATGAAAAATCGACTAAGTCCCAGATGCCTTTAAGTAGGGATGCTGTATTAGGATGGGAGATGAAGAAGATCAAGATTCATCTCCATGCAGCATCCCATTCATCTCGCAGCATCCTAACATATGAATTTCTTAGAATTTTTGAAAAATCGACTAAGTCCCAGATGCCTTTAAGTAGGGATGCTGTATTAGGATGGGAGATGAAGAAGATCAAGATTCATCTCCATGCAGCATCCCATTCATCTCGCAGCATCCTAACATATTTTTTTTTTAGAATTAATGAAAAATCGACTAAGTCCGAGATGCCTTTAAGTAGGGATGCTGTATCGAGATGGGAGATGAAAAAGATCAAGATTCATCTCCATGCAGCATCCCATTCATCTCCCAGCATCCTAACATATGAATTTCTATGAATTTATGAAAAATCGAATAAGTCCGAGATGCCTTTAAGTAGGGATGCTGTATTGAGATGGGAGATGAAGAAGATCAAGATTCATCTCCATGCAGCATCCCATTCATCTCCCAGCATCCTAACATATGAATTTCTTAGAATTTATGAAAAATCGACTAAGTCCGAGATGGCTTTAAGTAGGGATGCTGTATTAAGATGGGAGATGTAGGAGATCAAGATGCATCTCCATGCAGCATCCCATTCATCTCCCAGCATCCTAACATATGAATTTCTTAGAATTTATGAAAAATCGACTAAGTCCGAGATGGCTTTAAGTAGGGATGCTGTATTAAGATCGGAGATGAAGAAGATCAAGATTCATCTCCATGCAGCATCCCATTCATCTCCCAGCATCCTAACATATGAATTTCTTAGAATTTATGAAAAATCGACTAAGTCCGAGATGGCTTTAAGTAGGGATGCTGTATTAAGATGGGATATGTAGGAGATCAAGATTCATCTCCATGCAGCATCCCATTTATCTCCCAGCATCCTAACATATGAATTTCTTAGAATTTATGAAAAATCGACTAAGTCCGAGATGGCTTTAAGTAGGGATGCTGTATTAAGATGGGAGATGTAGGAGACCAAGATTCATCTCCATGCAGCATCCCATTCATCTCGCAGCATCCTTACATATGAATTTCTATGAATTTATGAAAAATCGACTAAGTCCGAGATGCCTTTAAGTAGGGATGCTGTATTGAGATGGGAGATGTAGGAGATCAAGATTCATCTCCATGCAGCATCCCATTCATCTCCCAGCATCCTAACATATGAATTTCTTAGAATTTAAGAAAAATCGACTAAGTCCGAGATGCCTTTAAGTAGGGATGCTGTATTAAGATGGGAGATGAAGAAGATCAAGATTCATCTCCATGCAGCATCCCATTCATCTCACAGCATCCTAACATATGTTTTTCTTGGAATTTATGAAAAATCGACTAAGTCCGAGATGCCTTTAAGTAGGGATGCTGTATTAAGATGGGAGATGAAGAAGATCAAGATTCATCTTCATGCTGCATCCCATTCATCTCCCAGAATCCTAACATATGTTTTTCTTAGAATTTATGAAAAATCGACTAAGTCCGAGATGCCTTTAAGTAGGGATGCTGTATTAAGATGGGAGATAAAGAACATCAAGATTCATCTCCATGCAGCATCCCATTCATCTCGCAGCATCCAAACTTATGTTTTTCTTAGAATTTATGAAAAATCGACTTAGTCCGAGATGCCTTTAAGTAGGGATGCTGTATTAAGATGGGAGATGTAGAAGATCAAGATTCATCTCCATGCAGCATCCCATTCATCTCGCAGCATCCTTCAATATGTTTTTCTTAGAATTTATGAAAAATCGACTTAGTCCGAGATGCATTTAAGTAGGGATGCTGTATTAAGATGGGAGATGAAGAAGATTAAGATTCATCTCCATGCAGCATCCCATTAATCTCGCAGCATCCCAACATATGTTTTTCTTAGAATTTATGAAAAACCGACTAAGTCCGAGATGCCTTTAAGTAGAGTTGCTGTATTAGGATGGGAGATGAAGAAGATCAAGATTCATCTCCATGCAGCATCCCATTCATCTCGCAGCATCCTAACATATGAATTTCTTAGAATTTATGAAAAATCGACTAAGTCCGAGATGCCTTTAAGTAGGGATGCTGTATTAGGATGGGAGATGTAGGAGATCAAGATTCATCTCCATGCAGCATCCCATTAATCTCGCAGCATCCCAACATATGTTTTTCTTAGAATTTATGAAAAACCGACTAAGTCCGAGATGCCTTTAAGTAGGGATGCTGTATTAAGATGGGAGATGAAGAAGATCAAGATTCATCTCCATGCAGCATCCCATTCATCTCACAGCATCCTAACATATGTTTTTCTTGGAATTTATGAAAAATCGACTAACTCCGAGATGCCTTTAAGTAGGGATGCTGTATTAAGATGGGAGATGAAGAAGATCAAGATTCATCTTCATGCTGCATCCCATTCATCTCCCAGAATCCTAACATATGTTTTTCTTAGAATTTATGAAAAATCGACTAAGTCCGAGATGCCTTTAAGTAGGGATGCTGTATTAAGATGGGAGATAAAGAACATCAAGATTCATCTCCATGCAGCATCCCATTCATCTCGCAGCATCCAAACTTATGTTTTTCTTAGAATTTATGAAAAATCGACTTAGTCCGAGATGCCTTTAAGTAGGGATGCTGTATTAAGATGGGAGATGTAGAAGATCAAGATTCATCTCCATGCAGCATCCCATTCATCTCGCAGCATCCTTCAATATGTTTTTCTTAGAATTTATGAAAAATCGACTTAGTCCGAGATGCATTTAAGTAGGGATGCTGTATTAAGATGGGAGAAGAAGAAGATTAAGATTCATCTCCATGCAGCATCCCATTAATCTCGCAGCATCCCAACATATGTTTTTCTTAGAATTTATGAAAAACCGACTAAGTCCGAGATGCCTTTAAGTAGAGTTGCTGTATTAGGATGGGAGATGAAGAAGATCAAGATTCATCTCCATGCAGCATCCCATTCATCTCGCAGCATCCTAACATATGAATTTCTTAGAATTTATGAAAAATCGACTAAGTCCGAGATGCCTTTAAGTAGGGATGCTGTATTAGGATGGGAGATGTAGGAGATCAAGATTCATCTCCATGCAGCATCCCATTCATCTCGCAGCATCCTCACATATGAATTTCTATGAATTTATGAAAAATCGACTAAGTCCGAGATGCCTTTAAGTAGGGATGCTGTATTAAGATGAGACATGAAGAAGATCAAGATTCATCTCCATGCAGCATCCCATTCATCTCCCAGCATCCTAACATATGTTTTTCTTAGAATTTATGAAAAATCGACTAAGTCCGAGATGCCTTTAAGTAGGGATGCTGTATTAAGATGGGAGATGAAGAAGATCAAGATTCATCTCCATGCAGCATCCCATTCATCTCACAGCATCCTAACATATGTTTTTCTTGGAATTTATGAAAAATCGACTAAGTCCGAGATGCCTTTAAGTAGGGATGCTGTATTAAGATGGGAGATGAAGAAGATCAAGATTCATCTTCATGCTGCATCCCATTCATCTCCCAGAATCCTAACATATGTTTTTCTTAGAATTTATGAAAAATCGACTAAGTCCGAGATGCCTTTAAGTAGGGATGCTGTATTAAGATGGGAGATAAAGAACATCAAGATTCATCTCCATGCAGCATCCCATTCATCTCGCAGCATCCAAACTTATGTTTTTCTTAGAATTTATGAAAAATCGACTTAGTCCGAGATGCCTTTAAGTAGGGATGCTGTATTAAGATGGGAGATGTAGAAGATCAAGATTCATCTCCATGCAGCATCCCATTCATCTCGCAGCATCCTTCAATATGTTTTTCTTAGAATTTATGAAAAATCGACTTAGTCCGAGATGCATTTAAGTAGGGATGCTGTATTAAGATGGGAGATGAAGAAGATTAAGATTCATCTCCATGCAGCATCCCATTAATCTCGCAGCATCCCAACATATGTTTTTCTTAGAATTTATGAAAAACCGACTAAGTCCGAGATGCCTTTAAGTAGAGTTGCTGTATTAGGATGGGAGATGAAGAAGATCAAGATTCATCTCCATGCAGCATCCCATTCATCTCGCAGCATCCTAACATATGAATTTCTTAGAATTTATGAAAAATCGACTAAGTCCGAGATGCCTTTAAGTAGGGATGCTGTATTAGGATGGGAGATGTAGGAGATCAAGATTCATCTCCATGCAGCATCCCATTCATCTCCCAGCATCCTAACATATGAATTTCTTAGAATTTATGAAAAATCGACTAAGTCCGAGATGCCTTTAAGTAGGGATGCTGTATTAAGATGGGAGATGAAGAAGATCAAGATTCATCTCCATGCAGCATCCCATTCATCTCCCAGCATCCTAACATATGAATTTCTTAGAATTTATGAAAAATCGACTAAGTCCGAGATGGCTTTAAGTAGGGATGCTGTATTGAGATGAGAGATGTAGGAGATCAAGATTCATCTCCATGCAGCATCCCATTCATCTTGCAGCATCCTCACATATGAATTTCTATGAATTTATGAAAAATCGACTAAGTCCGAGATGCCTTTAAGTAGGGATGCTGTATTGAGATGGGAGATGTAGGAGATCAAGATTCATCTCCATGCAGCATCCCATTCATCTCCCAGCATCCTAACATATGAATTTCTATGAATTTATGAAAAATCGACTAAGTCCGAGATGCATTTAAGTAGGGATGCTGTATTAAGATGGGAGATGAAGTAGATCAAGATTCATCTCCATGCAGCATCCCATTCATCTCCCAGCATCCTAACATATGAATTTCTTAGAATTTATGAAAAATCGACTAAGTCCGAGATGCCTTTAAGTAGGGATGCTGTATTAAGATGGGAGATGAAGAAGATCAAGATTCATCTCCATGCAGCATCCCATTCATCTCCCAGCATCCTAACATATGAATTTCTTAGAATTTATGAAAAATCGACTAAGTCCGAGATGGCTTTAAGTAGGGATGCTGTATTAAGATGGGAGATGTAGGAGATCAAGATGCATCTCCATGCAGCATCCCATTCATCTCCCAGCATCCTAACATATGAATTTCTATGAATTTATGAAAAATCGACTAAGTCCGAGATGCCTTCAAGCAGGGATGCTGTATTGAGATGGGAGATGAAGAAGATCAAGATTCATCTCCATGCAGCATCCCATTCATCTCTCAGCATCCTAACATATGTTTTTCTTAGAATTTATGAAAAATCGACTAAGTCCGAGATGCCCTTAAGTAGGGATGCTGTATTGAGATGGGAGATGGAGAAGATCAAGATTTATCTCCTTGCAGCATGCCATTCATCTCGCAGCATCCTAACATATGTTTTTCTTAGAATTTATGAAAAATCGACTAAGTCCGAGATGCCTTTAAGTAGGGATGCTCTATTAAGATGGGAGATGAAGAAGATCAAGATTCATCTTCATGCAGCATCCCATTCATCAACCAGCATCCTAACATATGTTTTTCTTAGAATTTATGAAAAATCGACTAAGTCCGAGATGCTTGTAAGTAGGGATGCTGTATTAAGATTGGAGATGAAGAAGATCAAGATTCATCTCCATGCAGCATCCCATTTATCTCGCAGCATCCTAACATATGTTTATCTTAGAATTTATGAAAAATCGACTAAGTCCGAGATGCCTTTAAGTAGGGATGCTGTATTAAGATGGGAGATGAAGAAGATCAAGATTCATCTCCATGCAGCATCCCATTCATCTCGCAGCATCCAAAGATATGTTTTTCTTAGAATTTATGAAAAATCGACTAAGTCCGAGATACCTTTAAGAAGGGATGCTGTATTAAGATGGGAGATGAAGAAGATCAAGATTCATCTCCATGCAGCATCCCATTCATCTCCCAGCATCTTAACATATGAATTTCTATGAATTTATGAAAAATCGACTAAGTCCGAGATGCCTTTAAGTAGGGATGCTGTATTAAGATGGGAGATGAAGAAGATCAAGATTCATCTCCATGCAGCATCCCATTCATCTCCCAGCATCCTAACATATGTATTTCTTAGAATTTATGAAAAATCGACTAAGTCCGAGATGCATTTAAGTAGTGATGCTGTATTAAGATGGGAGATGTAGGAGATCAAGATGCATCTCCATGCAGCATCCCATTCATCTCGCAGCATCCTAACATATGAATTTCTATGAATTTATGAAAAATCGACTAAGTCCGAGATGCCTTTAAGTAGGGATGCTGTATTAAGATGGGAGATGAAGAAGATCAAGATTCATCTCCATGCAGCATCTCATTCATCTCCCAGCATCCTAACATATGAATTTCTTAGAATTTATGAAAAATCGACTAAGTCCGAGATGGCTTTAAGTAGGGATGCTGTATTAAGATGGGAGATGTAGGAGATCAAGATTCATCTCCATGCAGCATCCCATTCATCTCCCAGCATCCTTACATATGAATTTCTATGAATTTATGAAAAATCGACTAAGTCCGAGATGCCTTTAAGTAGGGATGCTGTATTGAGATGGGAGATGTAGGAGATCAAGATTCATCTCCATGCAGCATCCCATTCATCTCGCAGCATCCTAACATATGAATTTCTTAGAATTTATGAAAAATCGACTAAGTCCGAGATGCCTTTAAGTAGGGATGCTGTATTCAGATGGGAGATGTAGGAGATTAAGATGCATCTCCATGCAGCATCCCATTCATCTCCCAGCATCCTAACATATGAATTTCTATGAATTTATGAAAAATCGACTAAGTCCGAGATGCCTTTAAGTAGGGATGCTGCATGGAGATGAGAGATGTAGGAGATCAAGATTCATCTCCATGCAGCATCCCATTCATCTCGCAGCATCCTAACATATGAATTTCTATGAATTTATGAAAAATCGACTAAGTCCGAGATGGCTTTAAGTAGGGATGCTGTATTGAGATGAGAGATGTAGGAGATCAAGATTCATCTCCATGCAGCATCTCATTCATCTCCCAGCATCCTAACATATGAATTTCTTAGAATTTATGAAAAATCGACTAAGTCCGAGATGCCTCTAAGTAGGGATGCTGTATTAAGATGGGAGATGAAGAAGATCAAGATTCATCTCCATGCAGCATCCCATTCATCTTGCAGCATCCTAACATATGAATTTCTATGAATTTATGAAAAATCGACTAAGTCCGAGATGGCTTTAAGTAGGGATGCTGTATTGAGATGAGAGATGTAGGAGATCAAGATTCATCTCCATGCAGCATCTCATTCATCTCCCAGCATCCTAACATATGAATTTCTTAGAATTTATGAAAAATCGACTAAGTCCGAGATGCATTTAAGTAGGGATGCTGTATTAAGATGGGAGATGGAGTAGATCAAGATTCATCTCCATGCAGCATCCCATTCATCTCCCAGCATCCTAACATATGAATTTCTTAGAATTTATGAAAAATCGACTAAGTCCGAGATGCCTTTAAGTAGGGATGCTGTATTGAGATGGGAGATGTAGGAGATCAAGATTCATCTCCATGCAGCATCCCATTCATCTCCCAGCATCCTAACATATGAATTTCTATGAATTTATGAAAAATCGACTAAGTCCGAGATGGCTTTAAGTAGGGATGCTGTATTAAGATGGGAGATGTAGGAGATCAAGATGCATCTCCATGCAGCATCCCATTCATCTCCCAGCATCCTAACATATGAATTTCTTAGAATTTATGAAAAATCGACTAAGTCCGAGATGCCTTTAAGTAGGGATGCTGTATTAAGATGGGAGATGAAGAAGATCAAGATTCATCTCCATGCAGCATCCCATTCATCTCCCAGCATCCTAACATATGAATTTCTATGAATTTATGAAAAATCGACTAAGTCCGAGATGCCTTTAAGTAGGGATGCTGTATTGAGATGGGAGATGTAGGAGATCAAGATTCATCTCCATGCAGCATCCCATTCATCTCCCAGCATCCTAACATATGAATTTCTTAGAATTTATGAAAAATCGACTAAGTCCGAGATGCCTTTAAGTAGGGATGCTGTATTAAGATGGGAGATGAAGAAGATCAAGATTCATCTCCATGCAGCATCCCATTCATCTCCCAGCATCCTAACATATGAATTTATATGAATTTATGAAATATCGACTAAGTCCGAGATGGCTTTAAGTAGGGATGCTGTATTAAGATGGGAGATGTCGGAGATCAAGATTCATATCCATGCAGCATCCCATTCATCTCCCAGCATCCTAACATATGAATTTCTATGAATTTATGAAAAATCGACTAAGTCCGAGATGGCTTTAAGTAGGGATGCTGTATTGAGATGAGAGATGTAGGAGATCAAGATTCATCTCCATGCAGCATCTCATTCATCTCCCAGCATCCTAACATATGAATTTCTTAGAATTTATGAAAAATCGACTAAGTCCGAGATGCCTTTAAGTAGGGATGCTGTATTAAGATGGGAGATGAAGAAGATCAAGATTCATCTCCATGCAGCATCCCATTCATCTTGCAGCATCCTAACATATGAATTTCTATGAATTTATGAAAAATCGACTAAGTCCGAGATGGCTTTAAGTAGGGATGCTGTATTGAGATGAGAGATGTAGGAGATCAAGATTCATCTCCATGCAGCATCTCATTCATCTCCCAGCATCCTAACAAATGAATTTCTTAGAATTTATGAAAAATCGACTAAGTCCGAGATGCCTTTCAGTAGGGATGCTGTATTAAGATGGGAGATGAAGAAGATCAAGATTCATCTCCATGCAGCATCCCATTCATCTCCCAGCATCCTAACATATGAATTTCTATTAATTTATGAAAAATCGACTAAGTCCGAGATGGCTTTAAGTAGGGATGCTGTATTAAGATGGGAGATGAAGAAGATCAAGATTCATCTCCATGCAGCATCTCATTCATCTCCCAGCATCCTAACATATGAATTTCTATGAATTTATGAAAAATCGACTAAGTCCGAGATGGCTTTAAGTAGGGATGCTGTATTGAGATGAGAGATGTAGGAGATCAAGATGCATCTCCATGCAGCATCCCATTCATCTCCCAGCATCCTAACATATGAATTTCTTAGAATTTACGAAAAATCGACTAAGTCCGAGATGGCTTTAAGTAGGGATGCTGTATTAAGATGGGAGATGTAGGAGATCAAGATTCATCTCCATGCAGCATCTCATTCATCTCCCAGCATCCTAACATATGAATTTCTTAGAATTTATGAAAAATCGACTAAGTCCGAGATGCATTTAAGTAGGGATGCTGTATTAAGATGGGAGATGGAGTAGATCAAGATTCATCTCCATGCAGCATCCCATTCATCTCCCAGCATCCTAACATATGAATTTCTTAGAATTTATGAAAAATCGACTAAGTCCGAGATGCCTTTAAGTAGGGATGCTGTATTGAGATGGGAGATGTAGGAGATCAAGATTCATCTCCATGCAGCATCCCATTCATCTCCCAGCATCCTAACATATGAATTTCTATGAATTTATGAAAAATCGACTAAGTCCGAGATGGCTTTAAGTAGGGATGCTGTATTAAGATGGGAGATGTAGGAGATCAAGATGCATCTCCATGCAGCATCCCATTCATCTCCCAGCATCCTAACATATGAATTTCTTAGAATTTATGAAAAATCGACTAAGTCCGAGATGCCTTTAAGTAGGGATGCTGTATTAAGATGGGAGATGAAGAAGATCAAGATTCATCTCCATGCAGCATCCCATTCATCTCCCAGCATCCTAACATATGAATTTCTATGAATTTATGAAAAATCGACTAAGTCCGAGATGCCTTTAAGTAGGGATGCTGTATTAAGATGGGAGATGAAGAAGATCAAGATTCATCTCCATGCAGCATCCCATTCATCTCCCAGCATCCTAACATATGAATTTCTATGAATTTATGAAAAATCGACTAAGTCCGAGATGGCTTTAAGTAGGGATGCTGTATTAAGATGGGAGATGTAGGAGATCAAGATGCATCTCCATGCAGCATCCCATTCATCTCCCAGCATCCTAACATATGAATTTATATGAATTTATGAAATATCGACTAAGTCCGAGATGGCTTTAAGTAGGGATGCTGTATTAAGATGGGAGATGTCGGAGATCAAGATTCATATCCATGCAGCATCCCATTCATCTCCCAGCATCCTAACATATGAATTTCTATGAATTTATGAAAAATCGACTAAGTCCGAGATGGCTTTAAGTAGGGATGCTGCATGGAGATGAGAGATGTAGGAGATCAAGATTCATCTCCATGCAGCATCTCATTCATCTCCCAGCATCCTAACATATGAATTTCTTAGAATTTATGAAAAATCGACTAAGTCCGAGATGCCTTTAAGTAGGGATGCTGTATTAAGATGGGAGATGAAGAAGATCAAGATTCATCTCCATGCAGCATCCCATTCATCTTGCAGCATCCTAACATATGAATTTCTATGAATTTATGAAAAATCGACTAAGTCCGAGATGGCTTTAAGTAGGGATGCTGCATGGAGATGAGAGATGTAGGAGATCAAGATTCATCTCCATGCAGCATCTCATTCATCTCCCAGCATCCTAACAAATGAATTTCTTAGAATTTATGAAAAATCGACTAAGTCCGAGATGCCTTTCAGTAGGGATGCTGTATTAAGATGGGAGATGAAGAAGATCAAGATTCATCTCCATGCAGCATCCCATTCATCTCCCAGCATCCTAACATATGAATTTCTATTAATTTATGAAAAATCGACTAAGTCCGAGATGGCTTTAAGTAGGGATGCTGTATTAAGATGGGAGATGAAGAAGATCAAGATTCATCTCCATGCAGCATCTCATTCATCTCCCAGCATCCTAACATATGAATTTCTATGAATTTATGAAAAATCGACTAAGTCCGAGATGGCTTTAAGTAGGGATGCTGTATTGAGATGAGAGATGTAGGAGATCAAGATGCATCTCCATGCAGCATCCCATTCATCTCCCAGCATCCTAACATATGAATTTCTTAGAATTTACGAAAAATCGACTAAGTCCGAGATGGCTTTAAGTAGGGATGCTGTATTAAGATGGGAGATGTAGGAGATCAAGATTCATCTCCATGCAGCATCCCATTCATCTCCCAGCATCCTAACATATGAATTTCTATGAATTTATGAAAAATCGACTAAGTCCGAGATGCCTTTAAGTAGGGATGCTGTATTGAGATGGGAGATGTAGGAGATCAAGATGCATCTCCATGCAGCATCCCATTCATCTCCCAGCATCCTAACATATGAATTTCTTAGAATTTACGAAAAATCGACTAAGTCCGAGATGCCTTTAAGTAGGGATGCTGTATTAAGATGGGAGATGTAGGAGATCAAGATTCATATCCATGCAGCATCCCATTCATCTCCCAGCATCCTAACATATGAATTTCTATGAATTTATGAAAAATCGACTAAGTCCGAGATGGCTTTAAGTAGGGATGCTGTATTGAGATGAGAGATGTAGGAGATCAAGATTCATCTCCATGCAGCATCTCATTCATCTCCCAGCATCCTAACATATGAATTTCTTAGAATTTATGAAAAATCGACTAAGTCCGAGATGCCTTTAAGTAGGGATGCTGTATTAAGATGGGAGATGAAGAAGATCAAGATTCATCTCCATGCAGCATCCCATTCATCTTGCAGCATCCTAACATAAGAATTTCTATGAATTTATGAAAAATCGACTAAGTCCGAGATGGCTTTAAGTAGGGATGCTGTATTGAGATGAGAGATGTAGGAGATCAAGATTCATCTCCATGCAGCATCCCATTCATCTCCCAGCATCCTAACATATGAATTTCTTAGAATTTATGAAAAATCGACTAAGTCCGAGATGCCTTACAGTAGGGATGCTGTATTAAGATGGGAGATGAAGAAGATCAAGATTCATCTCCATGCAGCATCCCATTCATCTCCCAGCATCCTAACATATGAATTTCTATGAATTTATGAAAAATCGACTAAGTCCGAGATGCCTTTAAGTAGGGATGCTGTATTAAGATGGGAGATGAAGAAGATCAAGATTCATCTCCATGCAGCATCTCATTCATCTCCCAGCATCCTAACATATGAATTTCTATGAATTTATGAAAAATCGACTAAGTCCGAGATGGCTTTAAGTAGGGATGCTGTATTGAGATGAGAGATGTAGGAGATCAAGATGCATCTCCATGCAGCATCCCATTCATCTCCCAGCATCCTAACATATGAATTTCTTAGAATTTACGAAAAATCGACTAAGTCCGAGATGGCTTTAAGTAGGGATGCTGTATTAAGATGGGAGATGTAGGAGATCAAGATTCATCTCCATGCAGCATCCCATTCATCTCCCAGCATCCTAACATATGAATTTCTATGAATTTATGAAAAATCGACTAAGTCCGAGATGCCTTTAAGTAGGGATGCTGTATTGAGATGGGAGATGTAGGAGATCAAGATTCATCTCCATGCAGCATCCCATTCATCTCCCAGCATCCTAACATATGAATTTCTTAGAATTTATGAAAAATCGACTAAGTCCGAGATGCCTTTAAGAAGGGATGCTGTATTAAGATGGGAGATGAAGAAGATCAAGATTCATCTCCATGCAGCATCCCATTCATCTCCCAGCATCCTAACATATGAATTTCTATGAATTTATGAAAAATCGACTAAGTCCGAGATGCCTTTAAGTAGGGATGCTGTATTGAGATGGGAGATGTAGGAGATCAAGATTCATCTCCATGCAGCATCCCATTCATCTCCCAGCATCCTAACATATGAATTTCTTAGAATTTATGAAAAATCGACTAAGTCCGAGATGCCTTTAAGAAGGGATGCTGTATTGAGATGGGCGATGAAGAAGATCAAGATTCATCTCCATGCAGCATCCCATTCATCTCGCAGGATCCTTACAAATGTTTCTCTTAGAATTTATGAAAAATCGACTAAGTCCGAGATGCCTTTAAGTAGGGTTGCTGTATTGAGATGGGAGATGTAGGAGATCAAGATTCATCTCCATGCAGCATCCCATTCATCTCCCAGCATCCTAACATATGTTTTTCTTAGAATTTATGAAAAATCGACTAAGTCCGAGATGCCTTTAAGTAGGGATGCTGTATTAAGTTGGGAGATGAAGAAGATCAAGATTCATCTCCATGCTGCATCCCATTCATCTCGCAGCATCCTAACATAAGTTTTTCTTAGAATTTATGAAAAATCGACTAAGTCCGAGATGCCTTTAAGTAGGGATGCTGTATTAAGTTGGGAGATGAAGAAGATCAAGATTCATCTCCATGCAGCATCCCATTCATCTCGCAGCATCCTTACATATGAATTTCTTAGAATATATGAAAAATCGACTAAGTCCGAGATGCCTTTAAGTAGGGATGCTGTATTGAAATGGGAGATGTAGAAGATCAAGATTCATCTCCATGCAGCATCCCATTCATCTCGCAGCTTCCTAACATATGAATTTCTTAGAATTTATGAAAAATCGACTAAGTCCGAGATGGCTTTAAGCAGGGATGCTGTATTAAGATGGGAGATGAAGAAGATCAAGATTCATCTCCATGCTGCATCCCATTCATCTCGCAGCATCCTAACATATGTTTTTCTTAGAATTTATGAAAAATCGACTAAGTCCGAGATGCCTTTAAGTAGGGATGCTGTATCGAGATGGGAGATGAAGAAGATCAAGATTCATCTCCATGCAGCATCCCATTCACCTCGCAGCATCCTAACATATGAATTTCTTAGAATTAATGAAAAATCGACTTAGTCCGAGATGCCTTTAAATAGGGATGCTGTATTAAGATGGGAGATGAAGAAGATCAAGATTCATCTCCATGCAGCATCCCTTTCATCTCGCAGCATCCTAACATATGTTTTTCTTAGAATTTATGAAAAATCGACTAAGTCCGAGATGCCTTTAAGTAGGGATGCTGTATTGAGATGGGAGATGAAGAAGATCATGATTCATCTCCATGCAGCATCCCATTCATCTCGCAGCATCCTTACATATGAATTTCTTAGAGTTTATGAAAAATCGACTAAGTCCGAGATGCCTTTAAGTAGGGATGCTGTATTAAGATGGGAGATGTAGGAGATCAAGATGCATCTCCATGCAGCATCCCATTCATCTCTAAGCATCCAAACTTATGTTTTTCTTAGAATTTATGAAAAATCGACTAAGTCCGAGATCCCGTCAAGAAGGGATGCTGTATTAAGATGGGAGATGAAGAAGATCAAGATTCATCTTAATGCAGCATCCCATTCATCTCGCAGCATCCTAACATATGAATTTCTATGAATTTATGAAAAAACGACTAAGTCCGAGATGCCTTTAAGTAGGGATGCTGTATTGAGATGGGAGATGAAGAAGATCAAGATTCATCTCCATGCAGCATCCCATGCATCTCGCAGCATCCTAACATTTGTTTTTCTTAGAATTTATGAAAAATCGACTAAGTCCGAGATGCCTTTAAGTAAGGATGCCGTATTATGATGGGAGATGTAGAAGATCAAGATTCATCTCCATGCAGCATCCAATTCATCTCCCAGCATCCTTACATATGTTTTTCTTAGAATTTATGAAAAATCGACTAAGTCCGAGATGCCTTTAAGTAGGGATGCTGTATTGAGATGGGAGATGAAGAAGATCAAGATTCATCTCCATGCAGCATCCCATTCATCTCGCAGCATCCTAACATATGTTTTTCTTAGAATTTATGAAAAATCGACTAAGTCCGAGATGCCTTTAAGTAGGGATGCTGTATTAAGATGGGAGATGGAGAAGATCAAGATTCATCTCCATGCAGCATCCCATTCATCTCGCAGCATCCTAACATATTGTTTTCTTAGAATTTATGAAAAATCGACTAAGTCCGAGATGCCTTTAAGTAGGGATGCTGTATTAAGATGGGAGATGGAGAAGATCAAGATTCATCTCCATGCAGCATCCTATTCATCTCGCAGCATCCAAACATATGTTTTTCTTAGAATTTATGAAAAATCGACTAAGTCCGAGATGCCTTTAAGTAGGGATGCTGTATTAAGATGGGAGATGAAGAAGATCAAGATTCATCTCCATGCAGCATCCCATTCATCTCGCAGCATCCTAACATATGAATTTCTATGAATTTATGAAAAATCGACTAAGTCCGAGATGCCTTTAAGCAGCGATGCTGTATTAAGATGGGAGATGAAGAAGATCAAGATTCATCTCCATGCAGCATCCCATTCATCTCCCAGCATCACCCCTATAACCCCTACCCCAGTCCACATGCGGCATACCGTGTGTGGACTAGTTGGACCCACCCTTGCGGTGGACCGACCGGTCAGTGGTGTTTGCGGGTTAACACATGCGAGCGTTGCGGCCCAGAGGCCTTACCGCCTTTCACTGCGGGTTCGTCAAGAACTTGGAGATGGTCGCAACGCATCGGGTCCTCCCGGGGTACTTGGTGTTTGGATGCTGGCTTGGTGATTAAACACTTGATATTCCATCTTCGGATGAATTTCGGGTGTCACCTGTTGCCTAAGACCACTTGCATGTTTAGCTCGCCGTGGGGTAGCAGGCGTTGTGATCTAATGGCCTTACCGGGCAAACACTTTCGGTTCGTCAAGGACTTGGAGTGCCGGGACGGGTTGGCGGATCCATCACTCTGAGTATGCCGGGTTGATACTTGGGGTTGGTTTGGTTTTGGTGACCCAATACTAGATGTACCATCTCGGTGGTATGTCAGTATCACCTATACTTCAGACCACTTGCATGGTTAGCAAGCGTTGTGATCTAATGGCCCAACCGGGCAAACACTTTGGGTTCGCAAGGACTTAGAGTGCCGGGACGGGTTGGCGGATACAACACTCTGGGTACCTCCGGGTACTTGGGGTTGGTTGAGGACTTGGTGAACAAACACTTGATATACACTCTTCGGATGTACTTCGGGTGTCACCTGTTGTCCGAGACCACTTGCATGGTTAGCAAGCGTTGTGATTCAATGGCCCTACCGGGCAAACACTTTGGGTTCGCAAGGACTTGGAGTGCCGGGACGGGTTGGCGGATCCAACACTCTGGGTACCTCCGGGTACTTGGGGTTGGTTGAGGACTTGGTGAACAAACACTTGTTGTACACTCTCCGGATGTACTTCGGGTGTCACCTGTTGTCCGAGGCCACTTGCATGGTAGCAAGCGTTGTGATTCAATGGCCCTACCGGGCAAACACTTTGGGTTCGCAAGGACTTGGAGTGCCGGGACGGGTTGGCGGATCCAACACTCTGGGTACCTCCGGGTACTTGGGGTTGGTTGAGGACTTGGTGAACAAACACTTGTTGTACACTCTCCGGATGTACTTCGGGTGTCACCTGTTGTCCGAGGCCACTTGCATGGTAGCAAGCGTTGTGATTCAATGGCCCTACCGGGCAAACACTTTGGGTTCGCAAGGACTTGGAGTGCCGGGACGGGTTGGCGGATCCAACACTCTGGGTACCTCCGGGTACTTGGGGTTGGTTGAGGACTTGGTGAACAAACACTTGTTGTACACTCTCCGGATGTACTTCGGGTGTCACCTGTTGTCCGAGGCCACTTGCATGGTAGCAAGCGTTGTGATACAATGGCCCTACCGGGCAAACACTTTGGGTTCGCAAGGACTTGGAGTGCCGGGACGGGTTTGCGGATCCAACACTCTGGGTACCTCCGGGTACTTGGGGTTGGTTGAGGACTTGGTGAACAAACACTTGATATACACTCTTCGGATGTACTTCGGGTATCGCCTGTTGTCCGAGACCACTTGCATGGTTAGCAAGCGTTGTGGTCTAATGGCCCTACCGGGCAAACACTTTATGTTCGCGAGGACTTGGAGTGCTGGTAGTGGTTGGCGGACCCAACACTCTGGGTACCTCCGGGTACTTGGGGTTGGTTGAGAACTTGGTGAAGATACCCCTGTCACCTTGTTCGAGGCCACTTGCATGGTCGCAAGCGTTGTGATACAATGGCCCTACCGGGCAAACACTTTGGGTTCGCAAGGACTTGGAGTGCCGGGACGGGTTGGCGGATCCAACACTCTGGGTACCTCCGGGTACTTGGGGTTGGTTGAGGACTTGGTGAGCAAACACTTGATATACGTTCTTCGGATGTACTTCGGGTGTCACCTGTTGTCCGAGGCCACTTGCATGGTCAACGGTTGAGGTGGTGATGGCGGGTCGGTGCTGTAGGGTGCCGGCCTGTTGGCTGCCTTGGCCGGGTTGGTTGGTTAACACTTGATTGGGCTTGCACCCGAGGGTAATGGCACTTGAAGGTGGGTACTGGCCGGCTGACCTGGTGTGATGGTTGGTTGGTGAACACTTGGCGGTACTTGCACTTGGCTGTGCTTGGACTTGAAGGTGGGATCCGGCTGGCCTAGGCCATTGGTGGTTGGTTGGTGGGTTAGCCCTTAGCTGGGCTGGCTGGCTGGCTGGCCATCGGTGGTGTGGTGTGGTGAGGTGTGTGGAGTCGAGCATCGCGCGCCGTTGCCTTCTTCGGAGTGTTGTAGGTACGCAAGTGCTTGCAATGCAAAGAGGTTGGTGATGGAGTGACATTGCCTTCACCATGGAGTTGCGGGTACTTAGGTACTTGCAAGGAGATGGTGGTATGGTGGTGTTGCGTGTGTGGTGTTCGATTAGAAAGATATAATTTCTAAGTCCGGATTAGTGCTGTCAGTGGGGCCGCCGCTAACAGGTCCTGCACGGCCACCGTGGGGCTTGACTTGGCGCTATTCCGGACTTGGGGCGATCACGATGTCCCCGTGCGGGACTTAGAAGATGGAAGAACACAAGTACCCTTATCCCATGACTTGTGAGCGATTGGCATACGTTACCACATGAAGAGAAAAATTGGCTAAGTCCCGGATCCATATTATTTGAAGAGAAAAATCGGCTAAGTCCCGGATCCATATTATATGAAGAGAAAAATCGGCTAAGTCCAGGATCCATATCATATGAAGAGAAATATCGGCTAAGTCCAGGATCCATATATAATAACCTAATAATCGGCTAAGTCCAGGATCCGTATTATATGAAGAGAAAAATCGGCTAAGTCCAGGATCCATATATAATAACCTAAAAATCGGCTAAGTCCAGGATCCATATAATATGATGAGAAAAATCGGCTAAGTCCCAGATTGGGTCTGTCAGACATACACTTTCAAGTTACCACACAAGCAAGCAAGAAGGCCGTGTGAAGGATCCATATGACATGAAGAGAAAAATTGGCTAAGTCCCAGATTGGGTCTGTCAGAAATACACTTCCAAGTTACCACACAAGCAAGCAAGATGGTCTAGTGATGGATCCATATGATATGAAGAGAAAAATCGGCTAAGTCCAGGATCCATATAATATGAAGAGAAAAATCGGCTAAGTCCCAGATTGGGTCTGTCAGACATACACTTTCAAGTTACCACACAAGCAAGCAAGATGGCCTAGTGATTGATCCATATGATATGAAGAGAAAAATCGGCTAAGTCCGAGATTGGGTCTGTCAGACATACACTTCCAAGTTACCACACAAGCAAGCAAGATGGCGTATTGATGGATCCATATGATATGAAGAGAAAAATCGGCTAAGTCCCAGATTGGGTCTGTCAGACATACACTTTCAAGTTACCACACAAGCAAGCAAGATGGCCTAGTGATTGATCCATATGATATGAAGAGAAAAATCGGCTAAGTCCGAGATTGGGTCTGTCAGACATACACTTCCAAGTTACCACACAAGCAAGCAAGATGGCGTATTGATGGATCCATATGATATGAAGAGAAAAATCGGCTAAGTCCGAGATTGGGTCTGTCAGAAATACACTTCCAAGTTACCACACAAGCAAGCAAGATGGCCTAGTGATGGATCCATATGATATGAAGAGAAAAATCGGCTAAGTCCCAGATTGGGTCTGTCAGACATACACTTTCAAGTTACCACACAAGCAAGCAAGATGGCCTAGTGATTGATCCATATGATATGAAGAGAAAAATCGGCTAAGTCCGAGATTGGGTCTGTCAGACATACACTTCCAAGTTACCACACAAGCAAGCAAGTTACCACATGAAGAGAAAGCCGGCAAAGTCCGGGAATGTTACCACATGAACTGGAAAATGGGCAAAAACCTACCTTCACAGGGAACGTGAATAACTAAGGCTGTAGACATTGGATCGACAAGGCAAAGACTGATATGGAAAGGAAATGAGTAGTACTAGCTTTCCTGAGAGTTGCAGAGCTTAGACTGCATATGAACGGAAGATATTAAGCGTCAAAGTCAGAAAAGTTGCCCGAAGGAACACAAGTTCCAACTTAGAGCATGAATACCGCCTAGACGGTAGGAGGTACGGCCAGGCTGAGGAATAAGAAAATGTTGGCCAACATGTTCCCTAACTATCCCCCGAAGACCGCAAAGCAATCCAACATCAACCAAGAAAGTTATAGCCCGATCAAGGAAACACCTACTTTGCACCGATTTTGCACCAAATACATGTACCAAGCACCTTCGGTTGCATACCTGCAGGGGCTTACCATAGTAGGCCATGGAAGACCGATATACCGAACATAATCACTTTCTATCTCCTCGGGTGTTGGAGGTAGCGCTTTGCGGTACAAGAACGAAAGTTAGACCATATCTTGGTGCATCTTTTTGCCCAAAAACACAAGACCCTATCTACCAAGGCAAGAAAGTTGTGTGGGGACAAAATGTCCAAAAGTGCCCAAAGTGGCACACTTGAACCATATATTCGAGAAAAACACAAGTGTGGGCCCGAGCTAGCAAGTTGAAATGTTCTGACCGTCAGTAGCCCTAGTTGAGGTGCACTTATCATTATATGAGGCCAACGTGCCAGCTAGTCTCTAAAGGGGCGATATGGGTGTTCCAAGGTTTGTACCCAATTGAGGAAAAAACAGGGTAAGGTACGGTGTACCGCGAATAACTCGGGCTATAGATGTCCGATCGATGAGTTTGGCATATGTATGGAAAGGTCTCGACGAGACCTAACTACCCTGAAAGTATGAAGGCAAAGACTTGAATGACCGGGAAGTTATTAAGTGCACAAGTGGTAAAGTTGCACCAAAGTCCATGTTACCCGAAGTGGTACATGAACACCCAATATTCGACCAAAACACAAGTTTAGAGACGAGCTAGCGAGCTACATTGTTCAGACCGTCAGTAGCCCGCATCAAGACACGCATTTCATTATATTGAGCCTAGCCGCTAGCTCGACTCGAAGTCGGTCATATGGTTGGTTGATGGTTTGGACCGACCACGTGGTGTACCAAGGTGATGTACCTTTCATGAATTAAAACTCTAACTGTATGGCACTGAGCGACAAGCTAAGGTGTGATTTGGAATAGTCTTGAGTGGGACTATTTAGGAAAAATGCGAACAAAAAATCACAAAGTCCTTGGGCGAAGCTATTAGCGAAACATAGAGCAAATTGGTACCAAAAACTATGGAAATGGGACTTGAGTCAAAAATAACCGCAAGTTGGAGAAGAGATAGCAAGCTTGCGTAGAACAATTATATTTGGTGCATGGTATCACCAACAAAAAAGTATATGGGGCCAAGGTGCTGGCTGGCCTCCAAAGTGGAGATATGGGCGATCCAAAGTTTGTACCCAAGTACGAACAAGTATGGAAAAAACAGGGTAAGGTACCAAGTACCATTAATAACTTCGGCTGTAGATGGCCGAGCGAGGCAAACGGCTCACCGTTGGAAAGGTCTTGGGGAGACCTATCTACCCTGAAAGTTTCATGAGGCTGAGTTGAAAGACCACGGAGATATTGGGTGATGATGGTCCAATTCGGGGACCAAGTCGCAGGAAATGGCGCTTGACCAAAATCACCCTTGGAAGGTGAATACCGGCTTACCGGTAAGAGATAGCGACTTGGCGTAGAATATTCATAAGTTGGGCGTGTAGAGACGCAACTTTTATTATATGGGGCCAACCCGGTCAGGGTGCTCCAAGTCGGTCGTTTGGTTGGTTTATGGTTTGGGCGGACCACGTGGTGTGCCAAGTTGAGGTACCTTTCATGAATTATAACTTGGTCAGTTTGCCACCGAGCGACAAGCTGCGGTGTGTTTTGGAATGGTCTTGAGTGGGACTATCAAGGAAAAATACCAATCGAAAATCAGCTTGTCCATGGCCGAAGCTATTAGTGAAACATATAGCAAAATGGGTCCAAAAACGAATGAAATGGGAATTGGACCAAGAATAACGGCAAGTTGGAGAAGAGATAGCAAGTTGGCGTAGAACAATTATATTTGGTGCATGGCATGACCAACAAAAAAGTATATGGGGCCAAGGTGCTAGCTGGCCTCCAAAGTGGAGATATGGGCGATCCAAAGTTTGTACCCAAGTACGAACAAGTATGGAAAAAACAGGGTAAGGTACCAAGTACCATTAATAACTTCGGCTGTAGATGGCCGAGCGAGGCAAACGGCTCACCGTTGGAAAGGTCTTGGGGAGACCTATCTACCCTGAAAGTTTTATGAGGCTGAGTTGAAAGACCACGGAGATATTAGGTGATGATGGTCCAATTCGGGGACCAAGTCGCAGGAAATGGCACTTGACCAAAATCACCCTTGGAAGGTGAATACCGGCTTACCGGTAAGAGATAGCGACTTGGCGTAGAATATTCATAAGTTGGGCGTGTAGAGACGCAACTTTCATTATATGGGGGCTACCCGGTCAGGGTGCTCCAAGTCGGTCGTTTGGTCGGTTTATGGTTTGGGCCGACCATGTGGTGTACCAAGAAGAGGTACCTTTCATGAATTATAACTCGGTCAGTTTGCCACCGAGCGACAAGTTGCGGTGTGTTTTGGAATGGTCTTGAGTGGGACTATCAAGCAAAAATACAAACAGAATATCAGCTTGTCCATGGCCGAAGCTATTAGTGAAACATATAGCAAAATGGGTCCGAAAACGAATGAAATGGGACTTGGACCAAGAATAACGGCAAGTTAGAGAAGAGATAGCAAGTTGGCGTAGAACAATTATATTTAGTGCATGGTATGACCAAGAAAAAAGTATATGGGGCAAAGGTGCTGGCTGGCCTCCAAAGTGGAGATATGGGCGATACAAAGTTTGTACCCAAGTATGGCAAAAACTGGTATAGGTACCTTTCATGAATTACTGCTCAGGCTGTATGGCACTTAGCGGGACGCTTGGCTCTGGTATGGAATAGTCTTGAGTGGGACTATCAAGGAAAAATACGAACAAAAAATCACCATGTCCACGGACGAAGGTATTAGCGAAACTTAGAGCGAAATTGCGACCAAGTCGCTGGAAATGGCCCTTGGACCAAGTATACCGTCAAGGCGGTACGAGATAGCGAGTTGACGTAGAACATTTATAAGTTTGCCTACAAGAGACAAAAGTTTAGTTATATGGGGCCAACCCGCTCAGGGTTGTCCAAGTCGGTCATATGGCTGATCGAAATTTTCGACCAAGTACTGAGAAAACAGGGTAAGGTACCGTGTACCTCGAATAACTTCGGCTGTAGATGTCCGAGCGAGGCAAACGGCATAGCGTTGGAAAGGTCTTGAGGTGCTCTAGGCACCCTGAAAGTATGAGAAAGCTATCTGGAAAACTTGTGGAGATATTAGAGAAACATAGGGCCCAAAAGATACCAAGTCGCAGGAAATGGGCCCTCCATGAACACCCTAAAATCCCAATTACGGCTAAGTTGCAGGCCAGCTAGCGAAGTGAAATGTTCTAGGCATAACTAGAACACGTTAAGGCGCAACTTTTTGAATCAGAACTTTTTTCGATATCTGGCCCCCAAAGGGGGGATATGGGCGATCCAAGGATTTTTCCAAGTTTCGGTACTTTTTACGGTATCGCTCATAGCTCCGGCTGTAAGCAAGCAAATGACAATCTAAGACATGATTTGGAAAGGTATTGAGTAGTACTAACTTACGTTAGAACACAGCGAAGCGCTATCGGTTCATGGCAAGGCCGATATAAACAGTCAAAGATGAAAAATGTTGATAAAATGAACAAAAATTACCTTGGTACGCGAATAGCGGCCAGGGATGAAGAGGTACGAAGTTGGTGTTGAACAATTATAATTAGGGCTTGGTACGCTCTAAAAGTTTGCCGAAGACCGCAAAGCGCTCAGACCCATAGAAAGTGGCCATTTGGGCCGAACAGTGCATGCAAAGAGGTGAAAATGCAAAAATTGCACTTTGTGGGGCGATTTGCGGGGGGAAGGAGGGGTCGGAGGGCAAAATGTCCCTTGACCAAAAAGTTTTATCTCGTCGAGATCTACAACATTGCCGAAGACCGCAAAGCGCTAGCTCGCAATCGAAAAATCGAGAATTTGAAAATTTTCTAAGTCTTGGGCTCCCTAAGGAAAAGTTTCAAAAATCACGTTTGTCCCCAATTTTGAAGGGGAAGGAGTCGGTTCCGGGGCATGGTGTCTTCGGCAAAAAGTCTTATCTTTTTGCGTACTTTCGACTAGTTCAATAAAAATTTTTGACCCAAAATTTGTTCGGCGGACCCCTAGGTCGAAAAACCCGAAAAAAGTCGAAAAAAGTCGAAAATGTCGAAAAATGAGAAAACCTCATATTCGGACTCTACACGAGCCCCAGATATTGAAAAGTGAAATCCGCGGTCGATTTGGAACAAAAAATTTACCTAGGCAAAGTTGTATGGAGGTAGGGACCCCTGAGAAAAAAGTTTGGTCCCGAGGCTCCTTGGACCACCAAGTCCCTAGGTCGGACCAAAATCGGAAAAAATCCGACCAAAGTCGAAAGTGTCGAAAATTTTAAAAAACCCCTTTTGGGGCCCTATGGCCTCCCTAGATAATGAAAAGTGAGGTCCGCGGCCGATCCGGAAGAAAAACTTGACCTAGGCAAACTTGTATGACGGTGGGGACCCAAAAAAATTTCGATGAGTGTAGTTTAGACAGGCCGGAAAATGTATCGGTGGTCCGTATCAAGGGACGTCTTTTAGTTCCATGGGGTGGTGGTCGTCGAACAAAGTCGCCTAGGTCGACCACCAGAAAGACCAGTCGTGTTGTAATGGATGTTTTGACCACTTTACTAGGGAAACCTAGTAGGTCGAAGCAAATTTGGGGTTCGAGATGAGTTGGTGAAAGTTGGTCCAACCTAGGTGTGCTTGGTGGAGGTTGACCATGAAAGTAGAGCATGATAGGAATGACCATAACTTTGGTTCTAGATGTCGGATCGGTACACTTTCGGCAGTTTTGGAAAGGTGAAGGCCTGCTCTAGCTATGTTTCCTACCAAGCTGAGCGCCTACTAGTGACCCGGAGGAGGTATTAAGGGTCAAAGGCAAAAAGGGGTACCCTAAAGTGCGTGTGACCAAGAAAATGGGAAAAACGGTATCGCCTATAGCTCAGGCTGTATGGCTCGGATCGGAAAGCTTGGATATGCGTTGGAAAGGTCTTGACGAGCGCTAGCTATGTGTCCTACCAAGCGAAGCGCTAGGTGTTGAGCAAGTCGGTCATATTAGAGGGCAAAGGTGAAAAATGGTGGTTTAGAGGCGAAAATTCACCTTATGATCGAAAATAGCGGGCGAACGATAAGAGCTACGAACACGGCGTAGAACAATCATAAGTACGTTACCACAAGACCTAACTTTGGCCAATATAGAGCGAGAAGATCGGAGGTACCCAAGAGGGTGATATGGCTGGTTCAATGTTGGACCAAAACGAGACTTGAGAAATGGATTGAAACACGGTATCGCGAATAACTCAGGCTGTATGGAACGGATCGACAAGCTTAGATCAGTGTTGGAAAGGTCGAACCGAGCGCTAACTATAATCCCAAACAACCGAAGCGCTAAGTGTTGAGCAAAACTGAGTTATTAAGCGACAAAGTGGAAAAATAATACCAAAATGGCCAAAAATCACACAAGACCAAGAATACCGAGCAAGCGGTAAGAGATAGCGGGTTGACGTAGAATACTTATAAGTTTGCCTCTACGAGACCTAAAAGTCGTCCATAGAAAGCGAGAAGATCGGACCACTCTGGAAGGGTGATACGAGTGGTCAAAAATTAGCAAAAATGAAACATGGCTAAAATGGATTTGACTTGTGCACCATGTAGCTCCGGCTGTATGGCATGGATTGTAGAGCTAGGATATGTTTTGGAAAGGTAACACCCAGCGCTAGATACGACTAGAAGAAAGCAAAGCGCTAACTAGCATGATTTGGAAGTTATTAAGCGTCAAAGTCGAAAAATGTTACCAAAATTGAAACTCGAGTACATTGGGCCAAAAAGTACAAGTTGTGAAATTTGGACTTACGAGTAAAATACCGAGCAGGCGGTAAGAGATAGAGACTTGGTGTAGAACAATTATATGTTGGGCATGTTATAACCTATATTTGGCCCGAACATAGTGACGAGATCGGTGGTACCCAAAAGGGTGGTACAGGTGTTAGATGGTTTTCCCAGAGCATAAGCTCCACATGATATGGAAAACGGGAAACATCATAACTTCGGCTGTATGGCATGGAATGGAACGAACAAGGTATCGATGGAAAGAGAAAAGGTAGCGCTAACTATAATTCCTACCAAGCAAAGCGCTAGCATGTGACCGTTCGGGTGTTATTGTGAGTCAAAGTCAGAAATTGTTACCACGAGAGGCGAAAATCCGACTAAGTCCATGAATACCGGGCTGGCGGTAAGAGATACGGCTTGGCCGTAGAACATTTATAAGTTGGCCAATACAAGACCTAAGTTTCGTCCATAGACGACAAGAAGATCGAAGATACGTGAAGGTGAGATATGGGCGTCCCAAAGTGGGCCTTTGAAAAAGTGACAAACTTCCCTTATAACAGCATACACCAAATATCTCTGGCTCTATGGCACCGAATAAGAAGTTGAGGTCAGCGATAGAAAGGTGATAGTCAGCGCTAAATATCATACGAACAGAGTGAAGCGCTAAAGGGAAAGCATCTTGGTGATATAAGGTGGCAAAGTCGAGAAAAGTTGCCTCAAAATCATGAAAAATGTGAAAAAATGACTAAGTCCCGGGTGCCTTAAGGGCAGGTTTATCGAATGTACCGAGCTGGCGGTACGAGATAGAGACTTGGTGTAGAACAATTATATGTTTGGCATGGCAAGACCTACATTCGGTCAATACAAAGTGAGAAGATCAAAGATACCCGCAAGGGTGATATTGGTGTCCAAAGGAAAAAAGCACTAAGTCAAGAAGTCAGTATGCGATGAAACACGGACCAAGAGTACCAAGCAATTGGTGCAAGTTAGAGCCTTAATGGTTCAAGATAGAGACTTGGTGTTGAACAATTATAAGTTTGGCATAGCAAGACCTACATTTGGTCAATACATGGTGCGAAGATCAAAGATACCCGTAAGGGTGATATTGGTGTCCAAAGGTAAAAAACACTAAGTCTTGGGAAACTTATATGAAGGAAAGGACCCTGATGGGTCATATGGAATTGATCGAAAAATCGGCTAAGTCCCAAAATGGGGATGTCAGAACTACACTCATATGTTACTACATGAAGCAAGGCAAACTTATATGAAGAAAAGGACCCTTATGGGTCATATGGTATGGATCGAAAAATCGGCTAAGTCCCAAAATGATGATGTCAGAACTACACTCAAATGTTACCACACCAAGCAAGGCAAACTTATATGAAGAAAAGGACCCTGATGGGTCATATGGTATTTTACGAAAAATCGGCTAAGTCCCAAAATGGGGATGTCAGAACTACACTCAAATGTTACCACACCAAGCAAGGCAAACTTATATGAAGCAAAGGACCCTGATGGGTCATATGGTATTTTACGAAAAATCGGCTAAGTCCCAAAATGGGGATGTCGAAACTACACTCAAATGTTACCACACCAAGCAAGGCAAACTTATATGAAGCAAAGGACCCTGATGGGTCATATGGTATTTTACGAAAAATCGGCTAAGTCCCAAAATGGGGATGTCAGAACTACACTCAAATGTTACCACACCAAGCAAGGCAAACTTATATGAAGCAAAGGACCCTGATGGGTCATATGGTAATTTACGAAAAATCGGCTAAGTCCCAAAATGGGGATGTCGAAACTACACTCAAATGTTACCACACCAAGCAAGGCAAACTTATATGAAGCAAAGGACCCTGATGGGTCATATGGTATTTTACGAAAAATCGGCTAAGTCCCAAAATGGGGATGTCAGAACTACACTCAAATGTTACCACACCAAGCAAGGCAAACTTATATGAAGGCAAGGACCCTGATGGGTCATATGGTATTTTACGAAAAATCGGCTAAGTCCCAAAATGGGGATGTCAGAACTACACTCAAATGTTACCACACCAAGCAAGGCAAACTTATATGAAGGCAAGGACCCTGATGGGTCAAATGGTATTTTACGAAAAATCGGCTAAGTCCCAAAATGGGGATGTCTGAACTACACTCATATGTTACCACACCAAGCAAGGCAAACTTATATGAAGGCAAGGACCCTGATGGGTCAAATGGTATTTTACGAAAAATCGGCTAAGTCCCAAAATGGGGATGTCTGAACTACACTCATATGTTACCACACCAAGCAAGGCAAACTTATATGAAGCAAAAGACCCTGATGGGTCAAATGGTATTTTACGAAAAATCGGCTAAGTCCCAAAATGGGGATGTCAGAACTACACTAACAAGTTACCACACCAAGCAAGGCAAACTTATATGAAGCAAAGGACCCTGATGGGTCATATGGTATTTTACGAAAAATCGGCTAAGTCCCAAAATGGGGATGTCTGAACTACACTCATATGTTACCACACCAAGCAAGGCAAACTTATATGAAGGCAAGGACCCTGATGGGTCATATGGTATTTTACGAAAAATCGGCTAAGTCCCAAAATGGGGATGTCAGAACTACACTCAAATGTTACCACACCAAGCAAGGCAAACTTATATGAAGGAAAGGACCCATATGGGTCATATGGTATTTTACGAAAAATCGGCTAAGTCCGAAAATGATGATGTCAGAACTACACTCAAATGTTACCACACCAAGCAAGGCAAACTTATATGAAGGAAAGGACCCATATGGGTCATATGGCATTTTACGAAAAATCGGCTAAGTCCCAAAATGAGGATGTCAGAACTACACTAAAAAGTTACCACACCAAGCAAGGCAAAGTACCTAGGTGAACCCTAGGAAGAAACACGGACCAAGTCAGATGGCCTAAGTCAAGAGAACAAGTGACCTAGGCAAAGTTGTATGGCGCTGAGGACCCTGAAAAATCTGGTTAGTGTAGTTTAGACAGGGTAGGTTTTTAGGTCGGCCGAACCCCCTTATTTTGGGTTTTGGCCTCATCAAGAAGCTACACCTAGGCAAACTGCCTAGGGTGAAACTGCGAAGACCAATCGAATAGTAAGACAAGTTTTGACCGATCGCCCTAGGCAAGCTTGTATGAAGAAAGGGACCCTTAGGGTCATATGGAAATTCATGAAAAATCGGCTAAGTCCCAAAATTGGGATGTCTGAACTACACTAAAAAGTTACCACATCAAGCAAGGCAAAGTACCTAGGTGAACCCTAGGAAGAAACACGGACCAAGTCAGATGGCCTAAGTCAAGAGTGCAAGTGACCTAGGCAAAGTTGTATGACGGTGAGGACCCTGAAAAATCTGGTTAGTGTAGTTTAGACAGGGGAGGTTTTTGGGTCGGCTGAACCTCCTTATTTTGGGTTTTGACCTCCTCAAGAAGCTACACCTAGGCAAACTGCCTAGGGTGAAAGTGCGAAGACCAATCGAATAGTAAGACAAGTTTTGACCGATCGCCCTAGGCAAGCTTGTATGAAGAAAGGGACCCTATGGGTCATATGGAAATACATGAAAAATCGGCTAAGTCCCAAAATTGGGATGTCTGAACTACACTAAAAAGTTACCACATCAAGCAAGGCAAAGTACCTAGGTGAACCCTAGGAAGAAACACGGACCAAGTCAGATGGCCTAAGTCAAGAGTGCAAGTGACCTAGGCAAAGTTGTATGACGGTGAGGACCCTGAAAAATCTGGTTAGTGTAGTTTAGACAGGGGAGGTTTTTGGGTCGGCTGAACCTCCTTATTTTGGGTTTTGACCTCCTCAAGAAGCTACACCTAGGCAAACTGCCTAGGGTGAAAGTGCGAAGACCAATCGAATAGTAAGACAAGTTTTGACCGATCGCCCTAGGCAAGCTTGTATGAAGAAAGGGACCCTATGGGTCATATGGAAATACATGAAAAATCGGCTAAGTCCCAAAATTGGGATGTCTGAACTACACTAAAAAGTTACCACATCAAGCAAGGCAAAGTACCTAGGTGAACCCTAGGAAGAAACACGGACCAAGTCAGATGGCCTAAGTCAAGAGTGCAAGTGACCTAGGCAAAGTTGTATGACGGTGAGGACCCTGAAAAATCTGGTTAGTGTAGTTTAGACAGGGGAGGTTTTTGGGTCGGCTGAACCTCCTTATTTTGGGTTTTGACCTCCTCAAGAAGCTACACCTAGGCAAACTGCCTAGGGTGAAAGTGCGAAGACCAATCGAATAGTAAGACAAGTTTTGACCGATCGCCCTAGGCAAGCTTGTATGAAGAAAGGGACCCTATGGGTCATATGGAAATACATGAAAAATCGGCTAAGTCCCAAAATTGGGATGTCTGAACTACACTAAAAAGTTACCACATCAAGCAAGGCAAAGTACCTAGGTGAACCCTAGGAAGAAACACGGACCAAGTCAGATGGCCTCAGTCAAGAGTACAAGTGACCTAGGCAAAGTTGTATGGCGCTGAGGACCCTGAAAAATCGGGTTAGTGTAGTTCAGACAGGGGAGGTTTCAGGGTCGGCTGGACCTCCTTATTTCGGGTTTTGGCCTCCTCAAGAAGACAGACCTAGGCGAATTGCCTAGGGTGAAAGTGCGAAGACCAATCGAATAGTAAGACAAGTTTTGACCGATCGCCCTAGGCAAGCTTGTATGAAGAAAGGGACCCTATGGGTCATATGGAAATACATGAAAAATCGGCTAAGTCCCATAATTGGGATGTCTGAACTACACTTAAAAGTTACCACATCAAGCAAGGCAAAGTACCTAGGTGAACCCTAGGAAGAAACACGGACCAAGTCAGATGGCCTAAGTCAAGAGTACAAGTGACCTAGGCAAAGTTGTATGGCGCTGAGGACCCTGAAAAATCGGGTTAGTGTAGTTAAGACAGGGGAGGTTTCAGGGTCGGCTGGACCTCCTTATTTCGGGTTTTGGCCTCCTCAAGAAGACAGACTTAGGCGAATTGCCTAGGGTGAAAGTGCGAAGACCAATCGAATAGTAAGACAAGTTTTGACCGATCGCCCTAGGCAAGCTTGTATGAAGAAAGGGACCCTATGGGTCATATGGAAATATACGAAAAATCGGCTAAGTCCCAAAATTGGGATGTCAGAACTACACTATAAAGTTACCACATTAGCAAGGCAGACTTGTATGAAGAACGGGACCCTGGTGAAAGTAGCAAATATCCCAAACCGAACATGAATATTATACACACAAGAGTACGAACATAAAGGAACACGGACCAAGCGTACCGAGAGAATCGGTACTATAGAGCCCTTGTGGTTCTACACAAAGACTTTATGTTATTGGTTCAAGCCCCATAGTACTCAAACGGTGACAGTAGCAAATATCCCAAATCGAACATGAAGATTATACACACAAGAGTACGAACATAAAGGAACACGGACCAAGCGTACCGAGAGAATCGGTACTATAGAGCCCTCGTGGTTCTACACAAAGACTTTATGTTCGGGGTTCACACCCCAAATCGAACGTGGAATTTACTTTCTGATGGTCATGCGGTCGTCCAAAGGGGTCTAGTATCCTGGGATGACAAGCATCACGGGCACAGCTCGTATCAAAACAGTCGAAGAGGCCCGCGAAAGCTTGCTTTCCATGGCTATGCGATGCACAAATTGAGTTTACTCACCGAAGTATAAAACGAACGAACCGAACCTATCCGAGTAGGGATAATGGGCGCAGTAACATACTTCTGTGACCCAGCGAGAGTTGAACGAGGTGACATGAACTGTCAGTGGCTTATATCAGATGGGATACATACATGAGATTGCTTTCAAAGCTACACTCGAAAACCTAACCAAGTAAAAGCGAACGTGGGGAGGATTCGAAACTGGTAACGAAATCTTAAGCTGGAAAGAGTCATCACTATGGATACATATTATGCGAAACCAATCAAGTGCTCATTACTGATCCAAAACCGAAGAGCACTAGTGAACACCTTAATCTCACCCTAGTTCACATCCAAGTGATCGACCACGTGTGTGAAGCAAAGACCAATCGAATTCCTGAATGAACCGAACACTATGAACAAATGGCCAAAAACGTTATAACTATCCAAACATACTACTATCTAGCGAAAGTCATCACGATGGAACCATACCATGATCTTTAACCTATAGCGCTCACCATATTCCTACCCAGAGTGCAAGTGAACAGATTGCTCACCCCTACCCAGTTCACAACCACGTGATCGACTAACATACCGAGGTTACCACAAGTCAAAGTTATACGTTTACAAGCGCAAGACCAATCGAAAACCCCGAAAGCAATCTCGACCCAAAATGTATTATCCGTGAGTGTAGTCGAGTCTCGTACTCGTCATCTGTAATCGTCGGATAGAATATCCAGTACACGGTTGTCTTTCCAAATGAAATCTACATACAGAACTCGCTCTTGGCAAATGGGTGGCAATGGCGCAATCAGGAGCGAGTTCCCGTCCGGGTGCCAAGTGATTGGCAAATGTCTGGGGGAAAGCAACCATATATTGATTTGTCTGTTAGTGTACTGGGTGTTTGAGGTATGTAGTATCCACGCTTGGTTGGGTGTGTCAGAGGACCATGGATGCGTTCACAACCCCAATTGGGGTACATCGGGAATGATTTTGTGGAACCGATGTGCCCGGCACACACTAAGTTTTGTTGCAAGTTAATAGTGTGCCATGTCCGGGGGGGTTGTGATTAAACTCTGGTGAATTGCGTACTGTGGTGATTGGGGTATGAAAGCCCCGCAGTTGCAATGATCGGACGCGCCTAGCGTGTCCTTTAGTTGATGGTAGGGAAATGAAGGCCCTTGTCAGCTCACCTAAGTATTCATGGAAGTTTGGCATAAGGTCGCTGTGGTAGGGGTATGAAGGCCCCGTCAGCGCATGCACAATCGGGCGCACGTGCGCTTAGCGGAGTCGAATGCCGCTCAAGTGCCTGTCCGGTGCATCGGGTGTGTGTGATACGAGGGCAATGAGGTTCGCACGGGGGCTCGCCTCCCGTGTGCTACCGGACTTGACAACATATAGAACGTGGTGTTTGCTCCTCCGGGTGCAATGGGACAATGAACATTCGAACGCAAAGTCGGAATTCTGGTTGATCCTACCAGTAATATACGCTCGTCTCAAAGGTTAAGCCATGCATGTCTAAGTACAAACAGATTTAATGTGAAACCGCATAAGGCTCAGTATAACAGCTATAATTTACGAGATCAGCAACCTAGTTACTTGGATAACTGTGGAAAATCTAGAGCTAATACATGCAACATGCCAGGACCCTCGCGGGAACTGGTGCACTTATTAGTCAAACCAATCGCGGGTTCTCCGTGTCATTGAGTTGAAGTCTGGATAATGATGCTGATCGTATGGTCTCGCACCGACGACAGATCTCGCAAATATCTGCCCTATCAACTATGGATGGTAGTATAGAGGACTACCATGGTTGCAACGGGTAACGGGGAATCAGGGTTCGATTCCGGAGAGGGAGCCTGAGAAATGGCTACCACATCCAAGGAAGGCAGCAGGCGCGTAAATTACCCAATCCCGGGACGGGGAGGTAGTGACGAGAAATAACAATATGAAACTCTTTAATGATGTTTCATAATTGGAATGAGTAGAGCATAAATCCTTCTACGAGGATCAAGTGGAGGGCAAGTCTGGTGCCAGCAGCCGCGGTAATTCCAGCTCCACTAGCGTATATTAAAATTGTTGCGGTTAAAACGTTCGAAGTTGATACTTGTCCAACACAGTCCGGCTCCGCCGACCCGGTCAACCCGTGGTCGGTGGGCCAAGTCGGAATCTGGTTGCGACTCAATGGTGTGGTAGGGCACCAAGTCTGTGTCATGGTGTGCCCTTCAACGGGTGCAAGTGTAATATAGAGCTCGACCGCTCACGTTTACCTTGAACAAATTAGAGTGCTTAAAGCAGGGTGCCCAAACGCCCTAGAATAATCTTGCATGGAATAATGGAATACGACCTTGGTCTAATCTTTCATTGGTTTGTACTCAGACCGGAGGTAATGATTAACAGAAGTAGTTGGGGACACTAGTATTACGGCGCGAGAGGTGAAATTCGTAGACCGTCGTAAGACTAACTAAAGCGAAGGCATTTGTCAAGGATGCTTTCTTTAATCAAGAACGAAAGTTAGAGGATCGAAGGCGATTAGATACCGCCCTAGTTCTAACCGTAAACGATGCCAACTAGCAATTGGGAGACGCTACAACCAGGTGCTCTCAGTAGCTTCCGGGAAACCAAAGTCAGGTTCCGGGGGAAGTATGGTTGCAAAGTTGAAACTTAAAGGAATTGACGGAAGGGCACCACAATGAAATGGAGCTTGCGGTTCAATTTGACTCAACACGGGAAAACTTACCAGGTCCGAACTTATGGAGGTGAGACAGATTAATAGCTCTTTCTCAAATTTAAGGGTAGTGGTGCATGGCCGTTCTTAGTTCGTGGATTGATTTGTCTGGTTAATTCCGATAACGAACGTGACTCACATATGCTAACTAGAACGCAGTCAGCGTTAATGCGTCGATGCCGATTGGAACGGGTTAGGACCTTTCGGTGGAGTATGACCTGACACCTTCGCTGTTCGTGTGCGCAAGTGCACTTACGGTACGCTGCTTAGCAGGACAATTTGTGTTTAGCAAAATGAGATCGAGCGATAACAGGTCCGTGATGCCCTTAGATGTTCTGGGCTACACGCGTGCTACAATGTGGGTAGCAGCGTGTCTCCTATTCCGAGAGGAACGGGAAATCACTCAAATACTCACTTAGTAGGGATTATGGATTGCAATGGTCCATATGAACTCGGAACTTCTAGTAAGTGCTGGTCATCAGCCAGCGTTGAATACGTCCCTGCCCTTTGTACACACCGCCCGTCGCTACTACCGATGGATTATTTAGTGAGGTCTTTGGAGATGATCGTTCGCTGGATCCTCGTGAACCGCGTCTGCTTTATCGAAGTTGACCGAACTTGATGATTTAGAGGAAGTAAAAGTCGTAACAAGGTTTCCGTAGGTGAACCTGCGGAAGGATCATTAGTGGCCAAGTGATCCTTCCAGAAGTCCGAACCTGCGGGTTGAGACTTCGGCACAAGTTGCCATATGATAATTGACGAAACACTATAGAAGTCCGAACCTGCGGGTTGAGACTTCGGCACAAGTTGCCATATGATAATTGACGAAACACTATAGAAGTCCGAACCTGCGGGTTGAGACTTAGGCACAAGTTGCCATATGATAATTGACGAAACACTATAGAAGTCCGAACCTGCGGGTTGAGACTTAGGCACAAGTTGCCTTATATAAAACTTCGAACAAATACACAAGTCCGAACCTGCGGGTTGAGACTTAGGCACAAGTTGCCATATGAAAGTTGACGAAACACTAACAAGTCCGAACCTGCGGGTTGAGACTTAGGCACACGTTGCCTTATACATGACTTCGAACAAATACACAAGTCCGAACCTGCGGGTTGAGACTTAGGCACAAGTTGCCTTATACATACATTGGCCAAATAAACAGAAGTCCGAACCTGCGGGTTGAGACTTAGGCACAAGTTGCCATATTATATTCGATCAAACACTAAGTAGTCCGAACCTGCGGGTTGAGACTCAAGACCGTAACAAGATGTCACTATACAAGTCCGAACCTAAGGGTTGAGACTTAATGCGATCTAGATACCAAGTTGACATCCAATACCTGTTGAGCAAAACCAAAGATTCCCTGTTCTCGAATGATTACACTATATAACAGGGAATCATGAAGAAATCAAGCAAGCGTGAAACAAAGTCATCACTTGGGCATGCTCGATAGCCAACCACATGACCTTAACCTAAGAGAGCATGCAAACCACATGATACCTATAAACGATTAACCCGCCCTAGTTCAATCGTTCACCAAGTGATGACTTCAGTATGGCTAAGAGAAAAACTTTTAAATGGGAAAAACTCTAAGTCCGAACCTCCGGGTTGAGACTTCCGCGTCGGAGGTGGGCGCACCTCCTATCCGAAAGATGATGAATCAGGGGTGTTCGGTCAGCAATGGTCGGATGCCCCGTCGTAGTCCAACTATGACAATCAAAGTCAAGACCTCCGGGTTGAGACTTTCCGCGAGTACAAGCATAAAGGAACACGGACCAAGCCGTACCGAGAGAATCGGTACTAGAGCCCTCGTGGTTCTACATTGAGAGAGCCCTCGTGGTTCTCATTAGGGGCTTTATGCAAGTCGTACTCAATACTGTGGTGTGAAGTATAAAGTATAGTCTTCGCCTGGTCCACGCTGCTTCGGCGGTCCTGGGTAAGATAGTTAATTCTAGCTTGCCCTATAGTGGAATGAGGACACTTAATGCTTCGTCTTTTAGCGGCGGCTAGACTCCTCCTCACGGGGAACGAGTTGACGCGCACAGCGGCGGCTTACGCACTATGGCAATCATGGATGCCTGAAGATTCCGTGAAGTTCTCCCCTGGTCCACGCTGCCTCGGCAGTCCTGGGTAAAATGGAATATTTCCAGCTTGCCCTATAGTGGAAGAGGACTATCCAACAATACAAAGTCAAGACCTCCGGGTTGAGACTTTCCGCGTCGGTGGTGTCGCGCACCGCCTATCCGAAAGATGGTGTAACAGGGGTGTTCGATCAGCAATGGTCGGATGCCCCGTCATAGTCCAACTATGACAATCAAAGTCAAGACCTCCGGGTTGAGACTTCCGCGTCCGGAGGTACGCGTACCGCCTACCCGAAAGATGGTGAATCAGGGGTGTTCGATCAGCAATGGTCGGATGCCCCGTCGTAGTCCAACTATGACAATCAAAGTCAAGACCTCCGGGTTGAGACTTTCTGCGAGTACAAGCATAAAGGAACACGGACCAAGCCGTACCGAGAGAATCGGTACTAGAGCCCTCGTGGTTCTACATTGAGAGAGCCCTCGTGGTTCTCATTAGGGGCTTTATGCAAGTCGTACTCAATACTGTGGTGTGAAGTATAAAGTATAGAGTCCTCCACTGGTCCACGCTGCTCCGGCGGTCCTGGGTAAGATAGTTCATTCTAGCTTGCCCTATGTGGAAGAGGACTCAATACCCTACCTGTTGAGCTTGAAACAAAGTCATCACTTGGGCATGCTCATATTGCCATACACAATTACATTATATTCGAATGAGCATGCAAGCGACCCTATATAGACCGAACCAAAACGATAGATACCGCCGTAGTTCACCCCCACCAAGTGATGACTTCAGTATGGCTAGTGTGTGAAGTATAAAGTATAGTCCTCCCCTGGTCCACACTGCTTCGGCGGTCCTGGGTAAGATAGTTAGTTCTAGCTTGCCCTATGTGGAAGAGGACACAATACTTAATACTTAGAGTACAAGCATAAAGGAACACGGACCAAGCCGTACCGAGAGAATCGGTACTAGAGCCCTCGCGGTTCTACATTGTGAGCCCTCGTGGTTCAAACTAGATACTTTATGCAAGGCGTACTCAAAACTGTGGTGTGAAGTATAAAGTATAGTCCTCATCTGGTCCACGCTGCTTCGGCGGTCCTGGGTAAGATAGTTGATTCTAGCTTGCCCTATGTGGAAGAGGACACAATACTTAATACTGTGGTGTAATGGACAAGGTATAGTCCTCCACTGGTCCACGCTGCTCCGGCGGTCCTGGGTAAGATAGTTCATTCTAGCTTGCCCTATGTGGAAGAGGACTCAATACCCTACCTGTTGAGCTTGAAACAAAGTCATCACTTGGGCATGCTCATATTGCCATACAATATTCCATTATCTACTAATGAGCATGCAGCTATATGATTATAACCTGTAAACGATTACCCCGCCGTAGTTCAGCGCTTCAACCAAGTGATGACTTCAGTATGGCTAGTGTGTGAAGTATAAAGTATAGTCCTCCCCTGGTCCACACTGCTTCGGCGGTCCTGGGTAAGATAGTTAGTTCTAGCTTGCCCTATGGTGGAAGAGGACACCATACTTAATACTGTGGTGTAATGAACAAAGTATAGTCCTCCACTGGTCCACGCTGCTTTGCAGTCCTGGGTAAGATAGTTAGTTCTAGCTTGCCCTATGTGGAAGAGGGCATACAAGACAAAGTATAGTTCTCCCCTGGTCCACGCTGCTCCGGCGGTCCTGGGTAAGATAGTTAATTCTAGCTTGCCCTATGTGGAAGAGGACATAATACTCTACCTGTTGAGCTTTAAACAAAGTCATCACTTGGGCATGCTCTATAGCCAACCACATGACATTAACCTAAGAGAGCATGCAGCGTATTATCCCAATGCAAAGTAAACGATAGACTCGCCCTAGTTCAGTGCTTCAACCAAGTGATGACTTCAATATGGCTAGTGTGTGAAGTATAAAGTATAGTCCTCCCCTGGTCCACACTGCTTCGGCGGTCCTGGGTAAGATAGTTAATTCTAGCTTGCCCTATGTGGAAGAGGACACCATACTTAATACTGTGGTGTTATGAACAAAGTATAGTCCTCCACTGGTCCACGCTGCTTCGGCGGTCCTGGGTAAGATAGTTA